>NW_020524934.1:0-171923 GCF_003368295.1 Carassius auratus | reverse complement strand
AATAAAAGAACTGCAGATGTGTAAGTTATTTGTGTACTACTTAGTTAAAACCAAATATTTTTACTCAAGGTAAAATAAACTACCTTTTACTCCCTTAAAAGGGGTTTGAATGATGACACAATGTTTATTTTGGTTGAACTATCCCTTTTAGGTAAAGACTTTAAACTATAGTATAGGTTTTGATGGTTTGTGATTAGTCTACAATCACTGTATTCAAAATGTTAAAATGCTGAAAAGTTTTATGTGGTTTGCCTTACTTTAACATACTGCTTTTTATTAGAGTTTTGGATAGTCAGAGCAATGTAACATGTTAATGTAACAGTATGGTTTCTTTATAAAGTTTAAGAAAATCTCTACTGCCTCTTGTTTTTAATGTCAATTTAAAAAGTATAGAATTGTTCAACTTTTAAATGCTCTTAAGTACTTAAAGTATTTTCGACTTTTAGTGAGTAAAAGTTTTCTACATGTTCTCAGTACTTTTTATTTTACAGTTTATTGAAAATTTTACGTTTTTATTTATTTATTTGTAATCTTGAACTATTCCTTAAACTCATGGTTGCATGATACCAAAGACAACACCTTACTGCTGCAAAATACTTTTATTTATTTATTTATTTATTACTTTTTAAAATAGCATGCACCAATTAATCACTTTTCACACACTTTTTATTTAATAACAGTTTTATTGTGTATGTTGTATGGATGTTTGTGGCTTTGCATTTTGCTGCGTGATTTTATCTCTTCTATTGTATTCTCTTCTGTTTCTATTCTCTTATATGCACAAAGCAGACAAAATTATCCATTTAGAACATGTTTGTAGAAAGTCGCATTAGTATATTTAACAGTTTTGCCACAAAGATCTCTGTTTAAACCTAACTTAAACCATGAAAGTGATCACCTTTTCGTGATAGGCACATAGCACAACACATCTGCAATATGTCACAACAAACCATTATTTTGTCTCTGATGGTACATGTGTTTAATTGATAACACTAAAATGTCTTTGCCTCTGGCTTTTTTTCTAAACAATTGAAGCAATTTTTGTGACAGAAGGCATTACAAGTGTTAGAGGAGGAGTTTGCTGGGTATGCGTGTGTGTGTGAGGGTGTGAGGCTCACGTTAGCGTGTTGAGGGTCCGGTGCGAGGGCTGAATGACAGGCAGCAGACTGCCAGGTCAGGTAGCATGTGCGTATGGCAGGTATGCTTCCTGTGTCAAACAGAAGCGTGTATAAGTGTAGCCATGGCCTTCTCTGACAGTAAGACACCACGCAGCTGCTGGCTTGATTGAGACATCTGTATGGAGCAGATGGAGTTTAAGAAAGAACCGGGTTTGATGTCTATCACTGACATTTCAACGAACAGCACTGCGTTCACTCCGCTAATGCTGGACAGGAGACCACTCGTGAGATTGACTGCTAGACCTGGACTGCGTCAAAGAGTGCTGACGGTCTCAGAAATACCATTTGTTTCATCAAGTTTGCCTTTCTCATGTAATCATTACTACTGTAAATTCCACACTTCATAGCATGAGCAGATTTGTTTAAAGTTTAGTATTTTAGTTGAAGACGGGGCTTTTAATGTAGTGTCTTTTTTGATTTATGATCTCCCATAGACATGTCAAGGGCCTTTTTTGAAAATTTTCTGCACTGATTTTGGGTGAAAATGTGTGAAATTTAGCAGACTGTATTTAAATGTGGTCAGATGGATTATGCGAAGGGAGCCACACAATGTTGTACTACACTTTTGTGACTAATAGAATAATCACATTAAATACAAAAATGGGGTAACTCAAATTAAAGTGGCCATCAGTTAGCATTATCATTTATATTATCAATAGTCACAACTGAAAAATAATCAATACTGTGGGTGAGAGACAGATATTGTTATATATATATGTATGTATAATATATATATATAAATATATATATATATATATATAATATATATATATATATATATATATATATATTAGTGCTGTCAATCGATTAAAAAAAAATAACTAATTAATCGCACAATTTTTAAAATTAATCGCGATTAATCGCAATTAAAAGACTGAAACTTTTTGGATATGTAAATGTAAAATGTAAATAATTAATGTAAACTCAAGACAAAGAAACTATTTAAATTCAAAATATGATTGTTTATTGGAATTTTTGTTTAACTTGTAACACAGATTTTCTCATGTAAACAACCATACCTGCAATAAACCATCAATATCCTCCAAATTAACTGTTGGCTTGAAAGCCATATTTATTACAAGAATAAAAACACAGGCATGTAAGTACCCATTTGAATTACCCAAAACAAATCAATGCCAATAAAAAAACTAAAATGATTTCCATGTTGAAGGTCTTAAGTGGACTGCAAAAAAATTCAAAGTATAGTCATTGCCCAGTGCTTTAAGTGGGCCAGTTTACGCACCGGTACTCAGATACCAGCCACTTCCAAATATAGCTCTTGAGCGTACCGCCACCTCTCCGTGCGCCCAGAACGTGCTTGTAGCGTACCGGTACGCTCATTTGGACATCTGTTTTAATGAGAGGTTTTAATCTTTTACTGCACTGCCGATTTCAGAGCGCCCTTCACAATGCAAGCTTCCTAATTCATCCCACCCAGAGCAGAAACTACATTACCCATTCACCCTTAAGTTATACAAGTGAATAGCGCATGTGTCGCTTTTCCCACTGTTAAGAACTCAACGTGTCAACAACTCAACGTTGCCTGGAGAAGGTGTGTGAAACTCGTTGTGAGTTATACTAAAGCAAAATCTTGAGTATTTATTGTCTGATAAACATTAAAAACTGTCTGCGGAGGTTGAGTTGTCCTGCAGCCCCCGCTGGCTGTTCATTGGCTGCAGCATCTTTTTTCTAAGTTCTAAAAAATACCGTAGACGGCAAGGCACAAATTTAGATATTCATTTATGTAATTAATCTATAGCCTATGCACAAAGACAATATGATCTTTTTGTCCCCTTTTTGTTTTAAAGCTTGATGAAGAGAGAGAGCGCACGTTGCTGCAGCTGAGGAGGACAGTGATGCACGCGTACAGGAGTGATTGACAGTTCGCGGCCCTGTGTACAAAAATACTCCGCTACACAATTATTTCGTTATTTTCGTTTAAGCTTATTAACGTTAGCGTTACAGAAAGGTCTGATTTACGCACTGTTACAGTCATTGTTTTTTTGTTTTTTTTTAAACAATGACATTTGAGTTCATGATTTTAATGTTGCTGTTTCTTGTGGCAGACTAAATGAAGAGTAATGTTTCTTGTGGCAGACTGAAGAGTAATCTGGCAGAGTTTTATACTGAAACTTTCCGTCTAAAAGTCCTTCCTTGGTCTTATCCATATTTCTTTGCACGTTGAACACACATAGGCCACAACTGGAAATAAAAAAAACTGCAACCGCGTTAATTGCGTTATTTTTTTTAACGCGTTAAATATTTCAAATTAATCGAATGCGTTAACGCGCTAATTTTGACAGAACTAATATATATATATATATATATAACATATGTGTTTATGTATTATCATTTTTTTTTATGAACCCCTTATGTGCAATCTGGTGAAATAATCTGATTAGTAATTAGACATTATTAATAAATCCATGCAAACAAATCGCTACAGCACAGTGTTGTCAAAAATATATACTATGTTTATTTATTATGTATAATAACAACACATGCATATATATATATATATATATATATATATATATATATATATATATATATATATATAAATTGGTTACACTTTATTTCGATAGTCACCTTTAGACATTCTGGTTGCACTTTATTTTACAGTACGTGTACTAACATGTACTTATAGTGTACTTACAGTGTATTTATCTAAAAAAAGGTCTGGTAACACAAGGTAACTACATGGGGTAGGGTTAGGTTCAGGGTTAGTACCTAGTTATTAGATAGTTATTGTAATTACTATAATAAGTACATATTATGTACGTGAGGAACAAGACTGTAAAATAAACTGCTACCGACATTCTACTTACTTTAAGTAACTTTGTAACTACATGTCAACTACATTTTAACTAAATCTCAGAAATTTGCAACTATCTCTCAGAGTAGACTGTTAGGGTAGGTTTAGGGTTAGTTGACAAAGAAAGTGTTAGAAGATATTAAGCAGACAGTCTACTAATACTCTACTAACTGCTAGTTGACATGTAGTTGCAAAGTTACTTACTGCTAGTAGAATGTCTAAAGTGGACTATCAAAATAAAATGTCACCTATAAATTATATGAATATAAATATATACATGTTTTCAAAATATGTAGTGCATGTGTGTTGTATTTATACATGCATAATAAAAATATACAGTACTGACACGTATATCATGTAAACAAAAAGTTTTATTTTGGATGTGATTGATCGCGATTAATCTTTTGACAGCATTAAATGAAGTATGGAGATTGCGATCTGAATGTTGAAAACACATTAATGATGAGTGTATATCAGGACAATCTACTATGAATGCCATGCCATCCACATACATTTATATAAACATGAGTACATTACAGTACACATAATTTTGCATGATTTTCATTAAAAGGAGCGGAAAATATTTTGATTAAGTTAATCTGTCTAATCTATCTATCAAATTATTTAGTAAACAGTTAATTTGTAGTTTTTTTTCTTTGAAGTACCCTGTGAAACCTGCTGGTGTAAACATACCTCTGATTGGGACTCACTGATGTAATGGACAAACAAGCCCAAAATGTGTCGATATCCACATCAGATCTCCCAGGTGTGTATTTGTGTCTGCTGTGTTCGTTATTTATGTACAATCCTGTTTAGGGTGAGTGTGATTTGATTTGTCAAATTCTTTCAAGTGTGAGAATATCTCTCTCATTCTCGTCTCTCTCTGTTTCACTCTCTGTCTCACTCTCTTTCGCCGCGCTGCTGTAAATAAATAAAAGATAGGGTTTGGTGATACAGCAGGTCTCAGATGTGTAAAAGCCACAACTCTCATATCAGATCTGGATTTGTGTCTCCCGCCAGGGAGTGCAAACACACAGTTTCAGCCTACCAACACATAAACACACTTCCTCCATTTTCCTCCCTCTTTGTCCTTTCCTTTTTTCCCCTCTGCCTTATTAATGTCTATTCCTTGCTGCGTTGGCCAAGCAGGCCGTGATTCCTAATGAACACACGCAAGACCCCCGGGCAGCACTTAAACTTTAAAACGTCTATTATTCGGATCACCAAAACACCTCTGGTGACCTTGCAGAAATTTTGAAACGTGCCTTTTTCTCGATATCTCTACATCTCTCCCAACACGGGAACCCGAGAGCAGGTGTGGATTGGTTAGCCACCTAAAGTATGAAGGCTGAGCTTGCTTTTGGTTGCCATAGCATTGGGATTATTAAGAGATCCAGTGGCTGCCTGGTTCCTCTTTTATGATTCTCAGACTGAATAAAAATTTAAAAGGCCATTAAACACCATTACCCCCTCCATCGCAGGTGTCACTGCCAGCGATGCAGAGTGAAGTAGCTTATTTTTCTATTAGGTGGAGAGAGAAAAAGAGAGAGAGAGGCCGATTGTAAGACCAGTGCAAATGAATCTTTGCTCTAGAATGGCCAAACGGTCAGACTCTAATTAGCCTGCCCTGCTCCTCTTTATCTAATGGAGCTTTGAGCGCTGTAAAGGGTAAGCCTTTCCAAACATCTAAATGGCTTATATTAGGCTTGCTTGGCTCAATGGGAGTTTGACCACTCTTGAGTGTGTGAAGGGCAAATGGGGGATTTGAGTCTAAACTTGAACAAGACCGAACACCAAGATTAGACTAGAAGAAGCATGAGGAGAAGTAGTGATCTGAGATGTTTCTATCTTTCCAAGTTTCTATCTGATCAGGCCGATTATTAGGTTGATATTTAGGATTTCGAAGTTAATTGTAAATCTGAATTTTGGATATGGATGCGAATATTTGTTTTAATATAAATATTTTAGTGTACTGTATAAATAGCATATTCTCATTGTTTATATTTGGGGTTGTTGCTAAAAGTCATACGTCTGGTGGCCCGGTAGTGCATAACACAATTAAATCTTCACAACACAACAAAATCTTTACAAGACTGAACAAGCTGCAACGCAACAAAATTAGCATAACACAACGTAAACAATCCACAACACAATGGAAACAAGCCACAACACAATGGATACAAGCCTCAACACAATGAAATTAGCACAACACAACAAAATTAGCATGACACAATGTAAACAATGCACAACACAACGGAAACAAGCCACAACACAATGGATACAAACCTCAACACAACGGAATTAGCACCATACAATGGAAACAATCCACAACAGAACAGAAACGAGGTGCAACACAACGAAATGAGCACAACGCAACAAAATTAGTAATATGTTTTGTGTTGTGGCGATTTCATTGTGTTGTGTTGTGGGCCACTGTACACAGGGCTTGATTAATTTGGTCAAATCATTGTAGGTACATTTGCTTTATTTAGGATTTTTTATTATTATTATTTTATTTATTTATTGCTTTTCTTGTTTTTATTGGTATATCCATTTTTTATTTCATTTATATGTAAATATATAATTTTAATTTTTTATTATTATTTATTTTTTATTTCTGTATATATAATACTTTTAATTCAAACTATTTTATTCTATTTTTTTTAATGTGTACTCCTTTTGCCCACACTTGAGACTTTTAGAAGTCTTGAATAGTTAGTTTGCTAACTTTATTTCCTTTGATTAAATGCTCATCAGTGAGACTTGTGGTCTCGTTGACGCAGGTGAGCAATGGCTTGGACCTGCAGAGTTAGCTGGATGTCTCGTTCTCTTGGCTTCAGCCTGGAAAAGTGCTGATCATGGAAGGGGTGCTGGAGGAGCCTCTCTCTTGGGCAGATGGTGGGAAGACAGGGGGAGTAGTCACCCTGCTGCTTGGCCAACAGGGACACACACACAGACGCATTCACATACGGCACACCCACACAGTAAACATTAGAACAACGATTTGTCATAGTCTTTCATTTCCAACGGAGGAGTTCTTTTGTTGTTGGAAATAAGCCTTGTGAGTTTATTATTATCTTCCTCTGAGTCAGTTCGTTTAAGAGTTCAACAGACACCTCTTGTGATGGTGACGGGCCGTTCTTCTTTCTCTAACTGTCCACAAGCTATTTATGAAGAGTTACTCTCAAACTAGCCATCAAAGTTCTCTTGTTTATTTTCGACAGCTTTTATGATGCCATGACAAAAGAAGCAAACACACATCTTGCATAGCAGGGCTCAAACAATAAGTATTGTTTTTAGTGATAGACAGATATATCATCAAAACAACATTTGGCGCTTTTTCAGATTATCGGCATCTGTCAGTAAATTATTTAGATACTATAAATATTTTCTAGATGATGTCATAAAAAATTATATATATATATATATATATGGTCACACTTTATTTTAAGGTCCAATTCTCACTATTTACTAACCATTAACTATTACTTTTGCCTTAATTAACTCCTAATTTACTGCTTATTAATAGTTTATAAGGTAGTTGTTAAGTTTAGGGTATTGGGTAGGATTATGGATGTCATGCATTATATGTACTTTATAAGCACTAATAAACAGCCAATATGTTAATAATAGGCATGCTAACAAGCAACTAGTTATTAGTGAGAATTGTACCCTATACTAAAGTCTTACCATATATATATATATATATATATATATATATATATATATATATATATATATATAGAATAAATAGTAATGTGTTACTCATTACAACAATATATTATGTCAGTTAACAAGAACAACTTGAGTAAATACTTTACACTGTATTGCTCAGTATTACTGCACTATAACTTTGATATCTAAACTTTTGTTGGCATTAAAGACATAAAATACTCATATACATGATCTGCAAATAAGAAATTGTTGGAACGTAAGCACTGGAAAGTGACAGTCCCGTCAACTGGCCCCAAACTCTCTCACATTAGCCCTTATCCTAATCATTGCGCTCTGCCTAGACAGATCTGCTTAAAACATCCTTGACAACAAACGGCGAGGGATGCAGATTGTGGCTGTCTTGTCTGTTAGACTGGTGGTATCAGGAGGGGCGTCTTCAGATTTGAGATCCCTGTAGCTAAGCTTACGCGTTTGACTCAGTTCCACGTAACCCAACATGCTGTTCGACACTATCCATCCGCTCCCATATGGTAAACCTGGGCTGCGGCTTTGTCAGCTTCCAGGTTTTTTTTTTTTTCTTTCTTTTTGTCAGCCTTAAAAACAGACAAACACAGTGAGAGGTGGGCTAATTACCACAGGCCTTCCTGTAATTACTCTTCCAGAGCAACAGACAGGTTCGGTACAGACAGATCTGCTGTCTCTCTTACATGCTTATCTGCTGCTCACCAGACAGCTCACAAGTTCTACGTGGATTTGAGGTTCAGCTCGTCCAATGAGTTGAGAGTCAGGAGTTGTCAAACATGGTTATGGTGACGTTTCGGTCTTCACACTCTTGCTTGCCAGCCATTGGCCATGGTTTTCATAGCAGTAATTCAGCAAATAAATATTTCACTTAGTAAAAAAAAAGTCTAAGTTAATGTGTCTCTCTCCCCTAGCAAATTCCTCAGAAAGTGCTTTTATAGTTGCGTTAGAGAGAAAGTAATGTGAGATTGTCCTGAAAATGTGTCCTTTGTAAAGGTTATGGGCAGTGCTTTAAACAATAACTGTCAGCGTTGGGTTGAAGAAGTTATTTGAGTCGTTACGCTGCAGATGGCATAGCCATTTATCGGCTGATAGTAATGAGGGATGCTTGGAGTTATTTGTATCTGCATGTAAACGGTTTTGTTAAAAGTAGGTGAGTTTTGCTAGCCTGGTGCATTTATGTATCCCACTGGGAGCGCTGGCCCACTAAGATGCCATGGTTGCTCTACATAATTATAATGTGAAGGTCCTTGTAAACTCATTAATATTTCTGTGAGTTTAAAATGTATCTTGTGTTATCACTCCCATCATACCAGAGAGAGATCAATCTAGTTCTGGTGTTTATAGCATGTTTTTAAAGGGGGTAGTTTCCTAAAATGAAAATTATCATCATTCATGTTACCTAAACCTATTTGATTTTCTTCTGTAGGGTAGAAAAAAAAAAGTGAAAATGAAAAATGATCTTACAGGTCTATTCCATAAAAAGACATGTTATAGTGGCAGAGTTTTTTTTGCTTTTAACGTTCAAATATGACTCCAATTATTTAAAATAATAATAATATTAATAAAACTAGTAAAAAGTAGTACTTGTATTATTCTGGTTTTTCACACAAAAAAAACAGAGTTCAACCACTGCAGTCTTCTGAAACCAAAAATGAGAACAGATCTAAAAATTAAATTATTAAATTACAATCGTCCCTACTGGTGAGCTGTTACTCAAGAATTGCTGTGACCAGATTATTGAGTCATCATGTGATTGATTCTTGAAAGAATCAATTTGACTCATGAAAGAATCAGTGTAGTTCCTTCTGTCCAGTTTGTACACAACAACAACTGGAATCAGCGCAGTTTGTCAGGGAATCATTCCATCCAATTTTTGAACAGTAACAATTGACCTATTGAAGAAAAATCTGTTTTTTTTTTTTTTTTTTACTTTAACAACTAATCAATTAAAGAAACAGTGCAGTTTGTGAAAGAATCATTTTGTTAAATATGCATAATTGTTCAAAACTATGATTCATTCACTGATCCCATTTCACTTTAATGCCTAAATGATCAGGTTCTCAGTAAACAGCTCACTGAGAAAAAAAACTAAATTCAGTGAATAACTGCATATATTTTGGTCAGTTTTTGCACAAACCTAGTGTGTGTCTTCAGAAGATTTTGAATGTACTGTATAAGCTACTTTTATGTAGCTTTTATTTTTATTTTTTGGTCATTTTTAGAGTTCAACGGATGTGTTCACTTTGATTTATAGTTGTATGGAGAACAGTTCTTTGAAGGTTCTTTCAAATGTGGTAATGCAAGGATTTCCTTTTAAAAATTAGTAATTTCAGGATTTTTGTTGTTCAGTGATTATTAAAAAATGTGTTCTAGTGGTCACTTTTAGTATGCAGGAAGTCTATAAATAGTAATTGTGAACTGTGCATTTTTATTGTACTAAAGTCAAGAGAAACAAAATCCAATATTTATTGTTGTGAGTGTGTGTGTGTGTGTGTGTGTGTGTGTGTGTGTGTGTGTGTGTGTGTGTGTGTGCTCTTATTTTTGTCACATATAAGGATCCAACTCTGTATAATGACATGGGTATGACACAGGTATTAAGGAGAAGGTGACTTATGAGGACATAACCCATGTCCCCATTTTTCAAAACGCTTATAAATCATACAGAATGAGTTTTTTTTTTTTTTTTTTTGAGAAAGTAAAAATGCAAAAAGTTTCCTGTGAGGGTTAGGTGTAGGGTTGGTGCAGGGCCATAGAATATACAGTTTGTACAGTATAAAAACCATTACGCCTATGGCATGTCCCCACTTTTCACAAAAACAAACGTTACATTCCTCCGATTAAGATAACACTTCAGCCGGACACACTCTCTTCTTTAATTTCTCCTGAAATCTAGCTTGCCATGCCACAGGACAATGTACAGTCTGAGCCTTTGAGCACATGCTCTATAGGATGCATCAGTTTGTTGTGCAGAGAGGTTTTCTGGGGGATTATTATGGCCTAAAGTAAGTTGCCCTTTCATTAACCTTGGCTGGCGATTTCTAGCTTTAATACAATACAAATGCGTAATCTGGCCCACACAAACACAGCTGAGCCACTGTATTACTGTCTGATATTGCTTTGGCTTCCCTCTCAGCATTTCACTAATTAAGCTCCGAGCTCAACCTCAAGTCCTGCTGTACTCTATCGTCATTTTAAATTTATTTTGATTGATTTGTGTCAGCCTTAACTATGCTCTCTGCTAGATCAATAAATAAAGATCAATACTGTAATGTTTTCATCAGAACCGTTATTAAAAAATAGATTGGCTATAAAGAGAACTGAATCACTGATAGCACTGATGCTTGCAATGCATGCCAACTTTAAATTTAATTGAACTACGTCGAAGTCTTTGAGATTAGTTGAGGGAACGCTTGCAGGGAGAACAGACGGAGTGAGATCGGTAGGTATTCACTCAAAAAAAACCCAGCTCGGTTGGGTCTGAGTAATGACGCTGACCGTTGAGAATCACATTGTGTCCTAACCAGCAGCATACTGATGACTGCGCTCATAGAACTCACTTTGTAATTACGAGCTAGCCAATAGCATTCGTGTGGTCATATGTAATATGATGACACGCTGTAAATTGCAGTCCAGATGAATGGAGTTGACCAGCTGTAAAATGTTAAACCAGTAAAACACAGCATGAAAGCCTGATTTGTGACTTTGCCAGCGAAGATGATGGCTTGTGGTCTGGAGTCGTGCGCAGGCGTGTGCGTAATACTAGTCCGCTGGCTGGTGTGTACGACTAAAAATGTTTCCACAAAGTCACGTCAGGCTGAGAGATCCCTTTTAATAAGAGGCGTTCGAGTACGTCACAGATCCATCGATGTTATTGAGCTCACTTTTAGCCACTGGATGTTTGTTCGCTGGAGAGCTGCTCTTCTCTTAACCACCCTGAAGGCCCCCCTTCCTTACCCACGAGGGGAGGTTGGGCAGCAGCTTGGACTCTGCCCGATTCTCACTCCAGCCAGCTGGGTGTCAGGCGGAGGGGGGACAGCTGGGGCTCCGGCCCAGCCAGGGCCCACAGGGATCTCGGGGTTAGCACAACAGAGGCCCCGGTCCCGTGCCTTCCTTTAATAGCCCCAGTTTGACCCCGCCTCGCCACACACACTGCTTCCATCGCAGGCGTATGATTAATGGCCTAGTTTTGCTCTGGCTGGCTTACCGTATGACATCCATACACACACACTCACACTTACGCACACACAACCACTGAGCAGTTTTACTGCTTGTTCTGTCTTGGTTTCGTAGAATAATGAACATTTTTCTGTTTTGGATGGCACTGCTACCTGGTATACGTGTCAGTGGCATGACATTTTTGTCCTTTCTGTTGATTTATTTAAAAATGCATTAAAAGCAATATACACATGGTTTTTCTTTTTACCTTGAAAAATACACTTTGAAATTTGTATATGATGAAAGCAGTGAAACCCAATCAAAATGGTTTGAAGTTCCAAAATGTTTATTTCATTTCTTTATGGGGTTCATTCAAGTATGTTAGAACCACATTTGATTCAAATAAATAAAGTTGAGGTTTATTTGTGTACAGATTTAAATGTTGTATCAGAGTGTCCTTTCTATTTATAAAATAATAATAATAATAATTAGACGTGTACACATTTCTAGGTTTTTAATTTTTGTATTTTTTATTTTTTACCTGATTTTGTACCACAGTACTCTTTTAGTATCAGCTCTTTTCTTGAAAATATACTTTTCAGCTAGATTTTTAAGCTTTTCAGCTCTTGTATGCATGCATGCGTGTGTGTGTGTGTGTGTGTGTGTGTGTATATATATATATATATATATATATATATATATATATATATATATATATATATATATATATATATATATATATATATATACACACCCAATAAAACAATAGTGTATTCAACTTTTAGGCTTTTAAAAGAATTTTCCGAGATCTATGCTATTCCAGCTGTATTTTGAAATAAGTGTATTCGTTTGTGTTGAGTATGTGATTGTGGTTTCGAATAGTGGGAGAGATGTGGTTTGATCCAATTTAAATAGACTTGATTTCCCTAAAGAGTGGGCGTCCACGTTCACTGGTCGATAAACAAATAATGTCTGCGTGCGTTTGAGCTTGCGGTGGCTACACAAGCTCATGAGTCCAGTGACCATAATGAACTTGGTTAAACCCGAGCAACCTCATCAAACCTGGGCAGCCCCAAGCCTGGCCCGCCGCAGGATTAACATGCTATTAAAGTTATTTGGTGCATCAGGAGAGAACATTCAGTGCTTACGTCCTAACTGACACCCGTGTGTTCTGCCGAGAGAATTAAAAACAAAAAAAGTCTATACTGAGATGCCAGTGTTTTTCTGCGCGGTGGGTAATATTCAGGAATTTGATTTATTTTTATGATTTTACACATGACTGTACTCAGTACTTAGACTGACTGACTTTAATGACGTGACATTTATTTTTGTAATTTATTTAAAAATGCATTAAAGTCCAATTCATACATACAAATGATAGTTTTTCTAAATATTAATTATATAATTTCTTAATAATAATAATAATCTAATGTGTATAATAGAAGTAGTTTTATGAAATCCATCAGAGATGTTTCCATCCCCAAATCTGATACTATATTTTTTCCCAGTGTCTTAGGGATCCATGTTCAAGTTCTTTGGGACCATAGTAGATCCACCTGCACAAAGTCATGGTTTATTCGTTTGCAGATTCCCGTGTTGCATCCATGCAAGGTTGTCCTCTGGAATCTCTTGTTGACCTTATTCCCAGTAATCAGGACGGAGCTCAGTGCACCCGCTATGCTTGTTCTTTATAATACTCAAAAGCATGGATATTTCATGTTGCGGGAAAAGGGCATTGCATCCTCTTTCTGTAACTTCCTTTCTCTGTGCTAGAAGGCCTTTATCCAGAGAGATTCATTTCATACCTGATACCCAGAGTAGAAACAACAGAATACCACTGCTGTTTTGCCTACTGCATGACATGAGAAGAGGAAAGGGGCTTTGTCTGCAGGGTTAGGTGCTGTTTAGGTACCTCATGTGTGGCTGCTGTGTACAGTTTGCAGTTGATCGGTCTCTCCCTGAGGTGGTGTGATCCACAGTATGTCTGTTCGGCCAGAGCTTGGCCCTGCATTCAACCCCAGTTGCGCTGAAGAGGTTAAAGTGGCAGCAGCATTCAGAGACACAACTGGACGGCATTAGTGCATTTTGTTGTAATTGTGTCCCAGTTGTCTTGTCAGAAATCAATTCAAGTTGGAAGCTGGCTAGCACAGGGAGGTCAAGGAATCTGCAGCCTAAATATTTTATCTGTACTACACGTCTGGAGCTTTTAAAGATGCGTGCTGGTCTGTTTTCCCCATTTCTCTAATGCACAGATGCTATTGGCTCAGCCTTTCTGCCCAGGTCAGGGCCAGGTTAAAATCAATTATAATCAATTATTAAGGGTACTGTGTATCTGGTGGAGGCTGAAGGGAGAAGACCAGGCCTCGCTAAAGTCCAGTTTTATTTATTTCATTCTTCACTTCTCAGCATAGGTAACACTGATAACCCTTGGAAAACTTTATATTATATGGTGTTAATGTGCACTAAAGAGGTGGCTTTCAGATTGATTTTTAGTTGAAGTTTGTTTTTGTTTTTCTATTTATTTATTGTTGATGTTTTGAGTACAAATCTATACATTTGTATTATTAATAATATAAAATGAGTTTTTTATAATGCTTCAAGGTATGTATTTATGGGGGAGCGCTGGGGATGGTTGTAACATTATGTACAATCTCAACAAGATCTTCAAATAAAATGAATGTACAAAAATGAACAAAATTTTTAATGGTTTCAATAGTGTTTCAACACTTTATATTCTCTATTTGTAAAGAAAATAGGTTTCAAAATGACTAATTCATAATTTACATTTGGGCCAATTATATAAAAACACCCTAAATGATTGAGTTGGGCATTGAAGCAAAAAGTGTTACAAAGATCCCCAGTCTCCTTCACTTCCTGTCCTTTACAGACATGTCTAGATGAAAGCACTCTGAAAACCTGAGCACATCTGTGTTGTTGTGTAGCATGCTGATTACAGTAAAAAGATTCAAATGACACTTGAGTCCCAAAGGTTTAACTGTTCCAATGAGACTCTTCAGAGAATAGAGTTTGGTGATTTAACCAAACAAATACAATACGTCCAATGCAGCTCATGCTAAACTCAGTGTATGTAATGCATAACCATCATACGACATCAATCAACCCCTTCTTACATTAGCCCAAACATGAAGAGAGCACAGTAGAGGCGAAACAATTGTGTAGCACTGTCCTTAACCCCTTACTATCCACTCATCTGCCTGTAATTACTCTCACTGAATGAATTACATTGACGGGCATCGATACTTCATGCTACGCAGTGCCAAAAAAGCGCTTTTCAATCGCACACATCTGTGGAGTTGACCGTTATACCATATAAGTGAAACTGTTCGAGGTGATTTGTTTTCATCCTTGTAAAAGCACAAATTTGATTTCCTCCAGTCCCAAAACAGACAGACGTTGGGTCTGATTTGTTTTTGGTGGAAAGTAAATGAAAAATGTTTTCGGCAGAGCACAAACCACGCCACGGGGAGGCTTGCAGTTCGGCCAGCACCACCTTCATGTACTTTACTCACGCAGACCAGAGGAGGTGTGGTTGGCAATCGATGGGCCCGGGCTTCAGTGTGATCAGAGCGGATGGAGATGAGGACGTTTCCCTGCTTTGGTGATGGCTGCAGGCGTCAGGGTCGATTTGGCGGCCGGCGGATTGAGAGGCGTTATATCTGAGGAGCATGAGGTTCCACTTCGATGAGCAATCTGCTTTATCAAAAGGCTTTTTTCTCAATCAATACAGCTTTCATCAGGGGAGCCCAGTGCTGTGCTGCCCGCACTGTATCGGCTCTCCCACTGGGCAGATGCCATGTGCGGGACAGGCTAATGCCTGCTCAGCTGGAGTCAGTCTGGTCAGCAGCTCTCTGGACTTGAGAGAATTTAGTTCAGATAAACACACATGCATGCTCGCATTTTCTGAGGTCATCACTCAATATGCCGAAACATATTAGTTTTCTTAACAGAAGCTTGTGAAAGGATGTTTTAAATGGAAATATTGGGAGCAGATATTTATTTACACACCCTCATATTATTCCAAACCTTTTTATTTATTTACTTATTTATTTACAGAAGTAAACAACATTTGGTTGAACTTTATTTTAAGGTATCCTTGTTACAGTATTATTATACATTTGATTACTGAGCAATATTAATCAACTACATGTACTTACTATATGGTTAGGATTTAGCTTAGGGTTACTTGCATGTAATTATGCCTAATTTATTGTTTTTATAATAGTAAGTACATACAAAGTGTAACAAGGACATCTTAAAATATAGTGTTACCCAAACTTTTATCATTCTTGACTATGAGTGTCATTGTCTAGAACACTAAAGCTATAAATAAATAACAGCAGCATGCTGGCTTGTAACATTTGTATTTATTTACTTACTTTTTGGTGTATGGTAAAACTGTACAATGGAATATATATATTCCCTATATATTTATATAAATATAAACAAGTTAATTTCCCATGAGAGCAATATTTAACATTAGGGCTGCTCCGATCACGATCGGCCGATCGTTAATGCGGATCTAGTCAGTAAAGCCGGTTCTCTAATCAGTGGTAAATTCCATCAGGTGTGTGATTTCACATAGAGCAGCTGTTACTACACAGAGCCGTTGTTAACTGAGAAGATATGCAAATAAACGCTGAAAATGAACGTGGATTTGCGCATCTTCTCAGTTAACAATGGCTCTGTGTAGTAACAGCTGCTCTATGTGTCATCACACACCTGATGGAATCGGCTTTACTGACGAGATGCGCATTAACGATCGGCCGATCGTGATCGGAGCAACCCTATTTAACATTGCTATAAACATAAACTTTTACAAAATTGATCAATCTTAGTTAATGTTTTAAATACACTAATACAATTGTAACATTATATAAATGAATGTAAAAATATAAATTATATATAAATACATGTAAATGTAAAAATACATTTACTTATGAGTTGATATATTATGAACAAACATATGTAAATTAACAATGAACAGTAGTATATTTCTAAATAATATTACTACTACTAATGATATTATTATAACATTTATTAATCTTTTTTTTTTTTCATTATACATAATTGATAGCCGAGTTGTTAACCATTAAAAAGGATACATTTACACTCTTCCTGCCATTTACAAAGATGACAATTCCTGTTAAGTTACCTAATGGGACAGTAAAGTGTCTATTTAATGTAAGTATTTTTCACCTAATGTTTACTGTGTATTCAAACATACTACTCACTTGATGTACGTTTTGAATGCTGTTTAGTAGGGAGATGAATATATATGATTGTGTTGTTTGTTTTATTATCGTTTTCCAGGATCCCTGTGTTTTGTACCAGCTTATCTGGTATCTTAGGAGAGCCCATTGAAGGAAATCAAGGTGAGGATGTGGTAATTGCACGTTAATGAAGTGGTGTGGCGTAGTGGTGATGAGCAGATCTAGAGGAGGACGGCTGCATGGGAATTACCGCCTTAGTCCTCCAGCACAGGGAGAACAGTGAATTAATCTCCAGTCTCGCCCATTCAATGAGTCCCCAGAGCTTGCTTAATTAACCTAATAAAAATACTAATAGAACCATTTCCAAAGGTAAATTTAATTTACTTGTCAGCGTTGTACATCAATAGGGATAAGGACGGGTGGGCACTCGTGTCTCGGCGAGCGTCCACACCGGCCCCTAATAAATACCAACTCGTTTACATCCACATTTGATTATGCCTGCTGTCAGTGGCCACAGTTAAATTATGATGAAAAGAGGGGCTGAGCGCAGAATTACCATGACCAAAGATTAACACAATATTAGTCTAGGAGGATGATAGGATGTCTTTCTCTCTCTGCCACTCCTCCACCCTTGATGATGTGATTGCTTACCTCAGCCATGAAAGGTGTCAACTACTAAAATAAATTGCATTAAAACAGATAGCTGTATTTTGTCATCAAATGGGGCTTAAGCAAATGCAGTTCATATGGAACAGTCATTAAAAGAAAAAAAAAAGACGTACTGGCGGGAACTTTGTGACGATGTACCTCCGATGTACTACCAAGAGCCATTAAGCCCATCTCATTACTGCCCTCCCAATGACTGTGTAATGACCTGCAATCATTTGTAAGTGAATAACTATTAAAAGCCCTGGCAGCTGGGAGAATGCTTTTAAAGTCAAATTAAAACACATGGGAGGTAGCCTCTTCCCTGCATAATATGTATCTATAGACGCATAACAGGCTCCCCTTCCGTTTCTCACTACCAAGGATATTTCATCTCCAAAGAGACAGGAAGATAAAGAGGGACTGGAATTTAAAGAAGGGTCTCATCGACATGTTCTTGTTTTAGGTGCTTTTATTGAATATTATAGTCTTTGGCATGATTGTGCCCTCCAATGATGGGCTTTTGCATTGTGTGTGTGTGTGTGTGTGTAAGCCTTTAAGGATGTGCATAGACACAGCTGTGGTCCTCGGAGTGAGCAGACCCTCACTAGTGCATTGTTCGGTCGCTTCCATGCGTGAAGGGGACCAATCAGAGGCTTTTATTTTCCTAAGTTGCTGTGTGAATAGATAGAAGTCAAGAGACTTTTATATACTGTGCATGACTTTTAACTTTCTCAAAAAGGTTCAGTCCTCCTGGTTTAAGATTCTGAGTTGAACAGAGACAAAAACAGTTCTGAGAGGAGGTATTGATCAGTAGTCATGTGGTATATAATACATGTTTTTACAAATCTATTCAGATGATGAAGAACAACACATTTCTGGTTGACAGAAGTGGTTACGCACTCTAAAAGAACGACCTTGTACTATGTGCTTAACCTCTTTTACAGACTTCTGGAAACCACTTGTGTTCAATAATATGCCCCAGATAGGTGAAGGCCTGTCTCATATAGATAACTTTTTAATTCCAAAGGGAGTGACACATCCTCTGTTATTTTTTTTAAGATTTATTAAATTTTTATTTTTTTAAGAATAAATTTGTTCTTCTGTATGTTTGAAGAAAACTTTTCACCTTGACTAATTTCTTCTCTCAAATTAATGTTTTATCTGTCCTGGTTCTATATATTGATGTAATTTTTTATAAATTATTTAATATTTTATTTGATCATACGGTGTTGTTATTATTATGTAACACACACACACACACACACATAATACACAATCAAAATCTTAAATTCTAATAATTATTTCTATTTTAATTTATAGTAAAATAAATAACCTAGTTTGAAAGCCTAAAACATTGTAATATATATCCTTGATGTTATTGCTTACCTTACCCCGAGACATGATTGGTGTAAAGCTACACTTGCTATATTAAAAAACTAAATGAACAGCTTTATGAGTTGACTTTAGTCACAGAAGGTCATGTTACTACTTAATTCTGAAATACAGTGTGTGGACTGACTGTTGAGTGCTGGTTTTGGTCCATTACTTTGGGGTTTGAGGTGAGTGATGAACTCAGAGATGTTGTAATCATCACCCACCACAAGGTGGACAATTGTGTGTGTGTGCGCGCACGCGTTTGTGCCTGTTTTGGACCAGGACAAGGTTGAGAGATTTTGATGAAGAGCTTGTGAAAGTGTCTTATAGATTACATATACATATAATAGATTACATATATATATATATATATATATATATATATATATATATATATATATATATATATATATATATATATATCAGGATTTAACAATTTAAGTCTTTAACACTTTGCTTTGACCTATATTGCAAACGTTGACCATTTAAAAAAAAAAACTCAAAGCAACAAGACAAGAAGCAGCAACGCTCTTTCCCAACTTTAAATTCCACCTCATTTCCCAGTCTGATCAAGATTTCTCTTTGAGGACTTTCTCCTGTATCTGAACGGCACCACAGAGGACAGAAAGACAGGAAAGAGACGAGAAGAGAAAGCAGGAGGAGGAAAGAGAATGTTCTGGTTTTGGTGTCACTGGGGTCTACGTGCTTTTTATATGTCCCAGTAGAGAAGAGAGATGAAGAATGTAAAGGAGTAGGTAGGGACAGAGGGAGAGAGAGAGATAGAGGGATTCTCAGGAGGGGGATCTAAGGCTGTGTCCGCCACCGCCACCTTAAGCCACCCTCCTCCTGTTGGTTTTAATTCACATCCACGGGAATCTAGATCCGCTTCCCTACTACACAGAGCTAGCTTGTCTGTTGAATCAGTTCTCCAGGGATGTGTGTATTTGTGTGTATGTTTGTGTCGGTCAAGTTTTGCCTGTATTGTGGAGAAGATGGTAAACCCTGCAATCACCTGCATTGTGGGGGGCAGTCAGTGTTCCCTGAGGAAGATGGTTTAATAAATATGCATATTCCTATAAATATACATATACAAATATTCCATATTGAAAATAAAAATATGAAAAAAAGATTTGTTTGAAAGGTTTTGGGTACATTGATTATTACCCTGGATTTATGGGTAGTGCTTGAATTTTATTTTATATTTTATTTTATCTAAGGATATTTATGTGGCTAGAAATGTAATGTTAGAATTTTTACTCAGTGTAATGCATAATAATAATAATAATGCAAATTAGTTTTAAGGTTTTGGTGTGAAGACAATCATCATGTAAATATATGTGTGGTACTTTTGTTTTCTTTTCTTTTTTTTCTTTTTTTTACAGTTAGAAATGTAATGCTTTGAAACCTTATTAAGCATGATGTTGCATGTTCAATAATAATAATAATAATAATGGTTATTATTATGCATTGGTAGTGTGTGAATGTAATGGGAATTTTTATTTGCCATTAACCATGCTACATGTGTGTGATTTTATACCTTTATCGCAGATTTTTGGCTTGTTTCTCTCTTCATATCTCTCTCTCTGTTGTTGCCGCATATACATAGCAATGACCTGGCGCTCACTATGCAGACACCATGCTGTGAATTCCATCTAACCAGAGAAACAAGAGGAAATTGTTATGCAAATGAAAATGCACTGGCTATTCTAGAAAGGATGTAATGTTTGTATGTGTGTGATTGTATTTGTGTGCTTATATGTTAGAGTAATTCAGGGAGTAAAATAAATCCAGAGAGAGCAAATCTGCCAGGATTGTATTTCAAAAGCATTCTCATTCAACATGGATAGTGTGCACAAGAAATAAGCATATATATTTCCTGGCATGAGCATTTTCAAAGCAACAGTCACATTTGTAATCTCTGTATAATGCACAACTTTACCATTATTAGTGACAGTCTCTGATTGAGCTGGTTGGCTGGAACTTAAAGGTGAAGTGTGTCATTTCTGCACCATTAGCATCACCAAGCAGGATTGTAAAAATAATATTTTGAAACTTTCTTTTTTTTTCAGCAAGTATCATTAAATTGATCATCAAAAAAAAAAAAAAAAAAAAAAAAAAAAAAAAAAAAAAAAAAAAAAAATATATATATATATATATATATATATATATATATATATATATATATATATATATATACAATTATATACAATTATATACAATTCATTACAGAATTCTAAAACAGCACGAATATTTTTGACATTAATAATGAGGATTCAGCAGCAAATCAGCATAATGGAATGATTTCTGGAGGATGATGTGACACTGAAGACTGAAGTAATGACTGAGGAAAGTTCTGCTTTGCCATCACAGGAAAAAAAATACATTTGGAAATGTACAAATATTTGACAAGATTACTTTCTTTCAAAAACATTTGAAAAATTCTTACAAAACTATTGAACAGTAGTGTATATTATATTAGTATAGAGTATGTAGCGTCCAGACTTCCTTTGTATTTTCATAGGAAGCTTCAGGCTTTAGGATTTCAGCACCTCAGCACAAACTCCACCCTCGGTGATTCAGCGAAGCAGGATAGAGGTTTTTCTCTCGGGTGGGTGAAGTGATTGTTCCTCAGTTTGAGTGTTTATAGGCAGAAGGATGTAGTCCTCAGTGTTACTGCCTAATAAAAAAGCTTGCATGCTGTGTGATTAAATAACAGGGATGGCAGTAAAGAGAAAAGACATAATGATGGTTACATGCAGGTCAGTTACAATTTAATTGTCATTGCACTTCATTGCGAAACGTATCAATTCGCTGCTGCTTAGCTGAGCAGAAAACAATGCTTTAGCACATAGAGGGAGTCCTGCTGACTGCCTGTCAATTTACCCAGTCTCATCCTCGTTTTATTTGTCTCCTCTCTTAAAAAAACAAACATTGTTCTTCCGAGGAAGCCAAAACCACTGGTCACTTTGTTTGTTACGCCACTGTGTTAAATCTTACTTTTTATGATAACTTGATATAATGTGTGCTGTATGTCCTAGATAGACTTGAAATGTATAAATTATTTAGAGTAGACTTCTCTGATTAGGGCTTTTGGAATAACAATGCAATGTTTTTGCTCTGGTTCCATTGACACTTAACAGATTTTTTTTTCTTTTTTTTTTTTCTGTTGACATATTTTGTTTTTGTGGCTTTAAATTGCATCAGGTTGCATCAGGGTTAGCCATACTAAGAGCCATGCTGATTTCTTTTTGGGTCTGTCCAAATCCTTTTATGAGTGGGTCTCTCAATGGCACAATCCACACTCGCCCCAAAGAACATAATATACTGGTCGAGCCTGCACACTCCAAACAGTCTCCCCGCTGAGCTAGTTTTAAGTCCATAAGTCTTAGTCAAATGTCACGACATGACTGATGCATTTTTAAAAAGCGAGCCGCTTGAGACTATCAAAGTGTGGGCTTGTTAGGGCTCCCTCTGTCTGTCCGGTTCCTCTGAAGTCTGTTCGGACCACTTGTGTTTACGTTTCTCAGCTCTTCGCTTGTGACAATCCACATATGGTCATTTATCAAAGATCTGCGCTTCACAAGAAACTGCTTTTGCGGAGCTGTCAGGCTAGTGATATCTCTGAAGACTTTATTGTTCAAACTTGTCAGAATTCCCATCAGACTTGCGATCGCAGCCAGTCGTGTAGTACCCTCGTCCATCTCTAGCCCAATGATTTGTGTTCAGATGAAAAAGCCAAACCATCCCAATAAAGTTTTGGCAAGGACGGGTCGGTTTAATTGGCAGGCAATTGACGCGCCAATAGACTGTCATCCTGGGGGTCAAGAGTAATTTATTGAGATGCTAACTGCCTTTTTTTTTTGGGCCGCCGTTCCATATTGAAATTCCCATCCAGACTGTATTACATGAGAAGATGATGACTTAATCCCCTGTTAATTAGAATAACATTTCCAGCAGCTGAGGCTTAGCTGTTAATGCAAGGGCTGTGGGCCGCGCAGGAGAGGCCAGCCGGCTGGATCTGCGGCCCCAGAGTGAGAAGCTTGGCCTGGGCTCAGAGATCCAGGCAGCGGGGGCAACTCTCCACACCTCCAGCGGATGAATGGTGGAAAGCTGTTAAATCCGCAGTTGATGACTCTCTCGTCAGCTAATAAGCTCATGTTTATTGGCAGGCTCTGTCCATCAGTGGCCTATTTTCAGCAGCAAATGGAAATATGTATTAGAAACACAGAATCCTCATATGGTAGCACAATTTTTTTTAATAAGCTCATTTTCCATCTTCACAGAATTTGATTACAGGTGTTTTTTGAACATAAAAAAATTGTTAATTGAACTTCGACCTCTACCAAAAAAAAAAGAAAAAAAAGAAGATAATTCTGACTGACAGTGATGCTGATTGGTCAAAACTGTTTCTTCTGTGTGTAATGTAACATAGTGAATACTGTATAAAATAGTTTACGTAACAATATTCACAATTTGTATAATAGCCTCTCTTACCTCATTGCATGAATAATAAGGTTTTTTTTTTTCAGTCAACAGTTCAGTCAATCTATTACAAATTATTTTTTTATTATCATGATGAAAATTGATATGAAAAGTGATTCATGTAATTTTTTTTAGACATTTAAAAAAAAAAAAATTAACATTTGTACATATTTTTAAAAACTTTTTTTTTTCTAATTCTTTTGAGAAATTGCTTTTTTAAAATAGATATTTCTACTTTAATCTCATAATCTTTCCTCATGTACTATTTCAAAATTCCAAAATTTTTCTTGAGAACTGCATCTTTCAAGATTTAGATCTTAGGTTTTTAGTGTGTTGTCAGACTTTTAAACCCCACTTGAAATAGACACAAACAGTTATATTTACCGTTAATGCCTGTTTAAATTTATTCATTTATTTTAATGCATGCATGCTTTTTTGTTTCTTTTTTTTCAGGGTACTTTTAAAGTGATTTGCTGCCAGCTTTACCCTTGGCCGGAGTGAAGTAGTGAAACCGGAAGTGACAGTGCCAGGTTTGCCCTCTTCTGTTTCTATCCTAGTATTAATCCAGCAGCCCCTCTACTCTTTTAAGAAAGACCTCATTACCAGCCTCATTGATTGTGCTTCCTGCATCAACGACCACAGCTTCTTCTACCACACCAGCTGAGAGAGAGAGAGAGAGGGAGGCTTAGCCCAGTGCATCTGTGTGTCCTGCATTATGGGTAGGGAGGTAAGCAGTAGGCAGGAGGTTTATGGTGCTGTAATTGGTAGTTAGTGTGATATTTGTAAGACAAATAGAGCTATATGTGAGATTCCTCCTCTCTCTCTCCTCTCTAGTCTTTACAGCCACCAAAGGGCCTCATTATAGCCCACCGCAGCCCAGGCCTCACTGCTCCGCATACACACACGAGGAGCAGGAAGTTGTGTGTGACAGTGTGGCTGCCAGGACTGATAGATGATACAGTAAGTGTGGTATTCATTGAGAGAGGACCCTGACGGTCGGGGAATGAAACAGCTCTTCATTAGATTGCAACCTGGTGGACGTTTTACACTCATGCTGTGCGCGGCGGGACTGACCGAGTTTACTGTGGTCACTCATGCATATGCAGGGTTCTGAATTAACTTTTTTACAAGGCCTGCCAGTGGTGTGCAAATCTGGGAAATAACAATCTATCACTGTGTTGTTATTGTTAACTAAAACGTAAACGGTTTGCTTTTACTTTATTTTTTCATTAAAATAAAGATGACAAAGTAAAATATAAATATTAGATTAAAAAAATTTAAATGCTGCGTTGGCAAATAATTGAAATTAAAGTACTAAAATTACTAAAACTAATATATATATATATATATATATATATATATATATATATATATATATATATATATATATATATATATAAATTAATTCAAATGACAAAAGTAAATTTCACAATTACCTATTTCTTTGTTGAAAAATATACAATTTAAATTGAAAATATGAAAATATAAAAATTATTACTAAATATTATAACAGTATCTCAATAATACAAAAAATATACAGTAACGCAGTAACACTATTTAGTGTTTTTGTTAAAATGTTAAAATATAATATTTATATATAAACAAAAAAATGATGAAGGCCAAATATTAAAACTTAAACTAACGTTAAAATAAAAACTGAATATACTGTATATATATATATATATATATATATATATATATATATATATATATATATATATATATATATATTATCTAATTATAAATAATACTATAATAATATATAAATAATACTAAAATGACACTGGTCTAACATGAATGTGTAGTGAACTGCTTGTTCCTGACACTTGATAAATATTCAGTATTTGTTGCATGAAAATGAACTGCAAGGAGGTGCAGTTAGCAGTGAGAACACACTTTCATTCATCCTCTCGGAACCGGCTGCTGTTTATTCGTGAATGCGTGCTCGTGTGCGCGCCTCTCCCCTCCTTTAAAGGAACTGGAGTGGGCCACAGGGTAGATTACTACTGAAATCACGGCTTGTTCTTCAGCTGTTGGCTACCAAGTGTGAACACGCTTCAACTCTGGAGAGAGAAGAATAAAAAAGAAAAAGAGAATTAGAGAACCAAAGCATCTGAAACTTTATACACACACATATATATGTGTAAACACAAGCCTCTGTTCTGTTGTACAATTAACTGTGACACTGTAAAAGAGTAAACGATCTGAGAGGAGTAAATAAGGTGTTTTTTTTTTGTTTTTTTTTTCTTTTCATTAAAAACATCATCAGCACTCAGTCCCTTCGCCGTACGCCAGCATTCCGGATTCGTATTCCTGGATGCACAAACAGTGTGTAATTATCCCAGCCTCCCTGCTGTCCATCTCTCTCTCTCTCTCTCTCTCTCTCTTATTCGGTCTCTATATATCCCACACCGAAGAGACCGAGACCCAAGATGATTCTCTCTCTTTCGCTGTCGCTGTCACACAAGAGGAAAAGAGCTCCTCTCTTCATTACAGAAGGACCTGATCCAACTTGAAAGATGCAGCCATTATTCTTGACTGTCTGGACTCCCCCCTCTCTTCCCTGTCACAGGCTTATTGTTTGGCCTCCTGGGGTTGCATTTTAAATCTGCACTGTCGCTCTGGCCCACAGAACGAGGGCTTCATCGACTACTCGTAATGTCTGCATGCTGTTAGAGGAAATTCTGGGGAAAAAAAATTGTAAATAGCTTTATGCAAAAATAATGAAATTTGCTTCATAATGCAGGAGTGATGCATGAATGTGTTTACAGTGCAGAGGTGTGACGCAAAGGACTGTTATGCCAAATTCACATAATAATAACAACAAATGATAACATTTGCACATTATTTTTTTATTTTTTATTATCTTGAAGACTTAACTTGAAGAAACTGTTGGATTGATAGGTTACCACATTATTTTTATGTATTTATTTATTTATTTATTCATTCTTTTTAAGCATTATATGTCAGCTGTGGTCATTTCACACGAGTAAAGGGAGTAGGGCTTCAGTGTTGTTCAGTCTATTTTATGTAAATTTTAATGGTTCATAAATCTTACTAATATTAGTGCAGCCAAAATTCTTCATGGTTTATGATGTTGACTCTTTCAAATATGTGTTTACTGGAACTATGAACCAGAAAACTAAAGTAAAACCCGTACTACTTATGACTGGTTTTGTGGTCCATGATAATAGTAGCAGTAGTAGTAGTAGTAGATTTAGTAGTGTTTTTGTTTCTTTCTTTTTTAAATGTATATTATAATTACAGTTATAATTAGTTCCATTCTTTTATGTAAATGTTGCTGAATTTTTCAATAACATGTTTTCCAAATAGGCTGCAGTAACACCCATATTATTGTCCATTTATTTAATTTTTATTTTTTTCCTTCAGGACAGCAAGTGAGTGTTGCAGTTCATTTGAAACGATTGTCACTGGAATTGGTTTTGCAAGGCGCTGAGAGAGTGATGGCCCGAGTCATTATGTCTCTGCCCGCTTAGCATGCTGGTAATTAGGGACGGAGAGAGAGGGAGAGCGAGGGAAAGAGAAAACGAGAGGAGAGGAGAGGCTGCCACTCTGGTTCACAAGGGTGAAAGAGACTTTATTAAGAGTCAGAGACAGATCACAACTGCTAAGTGACCCACCAAGGTCAGGATCAAGGGCAGGCTTTGTAATTAGTATGCTTTTCTAGGAGGGAGGCTACAGTGCCATTGTTCTGCCACAATCAAATTAACCCCTCCACTGTGGACCCAGTATCACGACCTCAGGGCCTGGATGGCTTCTTCTGACAGAATAGCAGTGATACAAGAGAATATGTAGTCTGACTCAGTAATCCAGTGGCACTTCCAAATTTCAGAATTTATGCATTTATCTGTGACTAGGGTATAAGACTTACTAGACCGGTATTTCCTCATTTTCCCGTCATTGAGGCTCAGGCAGCTCTTCACTGAGACCAAGCCACAATGTTCCATTCATCTGATATTACACCATGTCGTAACTAGACAAAATGGAATAAAAATCTGGCAACAAGCTAGTTTTTCTGCCACATATCTACAAAATGTAATCACAAAATCGGTCACAAATCACAGCCAATCCGAAGATCATGTGGGCAGGCTCTTTCTTGCACTTCTGTCTTGCAGTTAGAAAGAAATAGATAAGTGCATGAAATAAACCATTTTAACATTATTCATAGTACATACTCGGTGATTAAATCTTTGTCATGGATTTTTTATATGTATATATATAGAGTTCACAGTTTAAATGTTCTTGCTTCCATCAAGTTATTTTCAAGATCTGAGGAAAATTATTCATTGTCTTTTTCATTATGACTGTTAACGTCACGCAAAATGATATTCATTCTCAGATTAAACCATTTTAATATACAAAACACAATCAGTAACTAAGCTGTCAGCTACAAAGTTGCAGAAATAGAAATCATTCTAAAAATAGAATTCCTTGTCGCTCATCATGTTTTGAAGTGGCGACTGGTTAGAACAAAAACTGGAAAGATGAAATTGAAAATATACCTTTTGCCGCATGTTGCGGCATTGTGTCTGGTTACAAAAGTTTCTGTACCTCAGTATATTTTTTTATGTGAGTCGGTAGGTTGGTCTTCATTCTGACATCATTTTGTAGCAAAAATTCTTGTCTCAAAACCATAATTTACCAAAATAATCACACAAGCCAGGGTCCTAAAAATGCTTCAGATTGTGGAGAGTTAAAGTGATCATTATTACGATCAACTAATACCGATCAGTACTGTCAGAGAAAGAGACTGACCTTGTAGTTTCTGCTCTATTTAATAAGACACTTGAGTCTGTTTGTCTACAGTTGAGTGGATAGTTGCAAAGAAACTTTCTAGGAAGACATAAAAGCAAATATATTTATAAATGAAACCCAGATGAGATGTTTAACAAAAGTGCTCAAACTAATTTGCACTCTCTGAATGGTGGAATTTAAATACCACCGAAGCTCAAGTATGAAATATCACCCACAAACAAATTCTCTGTCATTTGGACACGTTTTAATGAGAAGTTATGACACACAGACACCAAAGACACAAGTTTAACAAAGCAAAATCTGAATCCAAGTACCACCTGGAACCTGCTTAAGGACCCCCTGGGGTGCATGTATGCTTGGTTGGGAATCACTTGACTGTTTTTGTTTGTTCTTGCTCTACAAAATTGTTGGATTGTTTCTTTTTCATTGGTTCTCGTGGCTTTACTTTGTACTTTAGATTTTTTAACATTCATTCTTACAAGTTTCCAGTGAGTTTGTATGTGCAACCATAAACTTAAAAAAAAAATACATAAAAAAACTTGCTAGACCTTTATCATAAAGAACACGGTAGAAACATTACATTTTACAGATTTTACAGTGTGGTGTGAAGTTCCCTGTTCTTGTAGAATTAGGTAAATTATTCAAACTTGATAGTAGTCATCCTTGGTATGAACGGCTCTTGAGAGAGGAAGAGAGTGCTAGGAGTGGTTTGCGGGGATTATGGGTAGAGAGACTTTTCATAGGTAAGCATGCGTGGTTAGCCGAGAGATTTGAGCCATAAACCCATCAATTACATATTTACATTCTTGTTTTCAGTCTTTCTGTCTCTTTCACAGTAGACCACAATATGATATTTCATCGCGAGCATCTCTTTCTGCACCTTCTGTGTCATAAACTATCACACTTCAAGATGAATTAGATACATCAGCTACGGCACAATCGACACGGCGAATGGCAGGGATATGAACCCAAGACGCCAGCAGTGTTACTGCAACCCTGACAGCAGATACCCATCTTCACTCAGCTGCGTCCTCCCCTCTCACACACACACACACCCTGCATTAAAACCCTCCGTTCTCTCCCTCCAGCATCCTTCCCATTAATTCTCTCCCTTTCAGCCACTTGCGTTTGTCTGATTTAACAAGATAAGATTTGAGAGCTGATGTTGGCTGTTCTTAATGTACCATAGGGTCCACAATGGGAGCTGCACCCCAGCTTCTGAGAGAGGCATAAATCGGCTATTCAGGGGGAACGGGGTAAAAAAGAGAATTAGATATGCAGCATAACAATTTTACAGCCCCAGTCTCAGAAATTGAAATAGTGGAGATTAATGTATCATACATTATACACTGTCCATCAAAAGCTCTAATATACTGAGCAGGCTTGCATAACAAGAATAAGATTTTCTAAGAAGTACTCCTAAGGCCAGTCTGACCTCGGTAATTGATTCGGATCTCTACGCTCCTGTCGAGCAGTCTAACCAGAAAGCTCCTGAGGAAAAAATAATCTGCTATTGTACAATTGTGATTTAGATCATTGCAGATAATTCAGGGCCATTGACTGCAGATATGGGAGAATGTGAACTTGAAAGTAAAATCGTATAGAATAGATGAAATATGTGAGTTAAAATGTTGCTGTTAATGGTTAATTGGCTGTTTGGTTTGACTTTTTGTTATGTTTTCAACTTTGGGGTTTGACACTGTCCTGATTGTTAAGTTGTTAAGTTTTGTGAGTTGTTAGTTTTTAAGATTAGGATGACATTTATTCTGTATGATATGACATTTATTCTGTATGATGCTTATCAGTGTCATCTGATTTTGCTCCTCCACCTAACACTATATATTACTACACTTTTCGTAGTGCATTTTTATTAGTTAGGTTAATATGTCGTCCCCTTGGAATTATAAGGTTCTATCTGCGTTCTGAGCAGTTTTGAGATATTGAGCTTCAAAGTTTTTGCATTACATATAGGAAAATGTATATGGGGAACAAGTTTCTTTCAAACACGAAAATAACAGGGACCCTAAATGTATTCTAAATATACAATATCAAAATCCTATCGAATTTGTAAATGGGGATTTTTGGAATGAGTCAAATTCAGAAAAAAACACTTTTCACTTAGAATTATAAGGTTCTATCTGCCAAAACATTATTTGAACATTGAATATAAACTTAATGTTGTAACAATGTCTCAAAATGTGTTAGAAAGTAAAATTGTATCCTTTCTATGACATTTATTTTATATTTTTAGCACTTTCATGTATTTAGGACATTTCAAATTAAGCAAGGTAGGTCTAAATATTTTGTTGAGTGCAGATGCTAATTTTAGTAACAATTTGGTGGGTAATTAAACACATTATTGCAGAAATTGTTACTTTAATCTTTATTTTGTTTAGACAGAAAGAAGCTACAGTAATATATCTGAGCAGGACTTTATTCTTATCTAAAGTGGGCCAGGTAAAATGGCTTTCTCTCTAGACATCAGTATGGCTGAAATAACATGCTAATGTTTATTGTTATAATTAAGACCCAATCAATTAAATTGTTGACTATTTTTAAGGCTTAATATTGACATTTTAAGACTTTAAAAACTGCAACAAAAAAAAGAAAAAAGTTTAATAATCATTGAAAAATGATTCACTGACTATATATAAATCACAAAAAAATGTCAGACTCATTTTTTAAAACACATAACTATTATACTCTCTGTGACTCATTTTTTTCAAACACAGACTTTATCTGAGACACTTCTCCCGTTTCTTCTTTTCTGAGTAGACCCCAGGTCTTTAATTTGTAAACCGTTAGGTGCAGTCACTGGTTCCCCACTGGTTTGTCTGGTAAGACCCTAGGCCCTGCTGCATCTACCTTGTCACCTGCCTGGAGAAAAAAAATACATGTGAAAAAATGCATATTTAAACACAATATTTATATTATATATATTTAGCATGGTATCCCATTGAGTAGCTACACAGTCTACAATCATTCTTAAATCGTTTTAATACTGAGGTAACTGCTTTAACGATCTTTCACTTGTTCACATAACGATCATAACTTACTGTAAACAAACTATTTTGAGTAGGATAGGTTCGTTATTTTATTATTATTTTTTTTTTTATATTAGTGCTTGCCTCTTAATATCAGGAACTATAAAGCTAGCGCTGCTGGCTAGTGTGGTGTCTAACTATGAAAACAATCTTCTCAGCAAGACCTAAAAAAATAAAGAGTGAACTTGCCTGGAATTCGAGCTGCGGTCCTTGACAAGATGGTCAATAAAATTGTAGATCTTTATGGTTTCTTAACAACTTTGTTTCGTGCCATAATCCGAACACTGCGATCTAAAGCCGGTGACACGACATATAAAGTTGATCCTGATTGGTCCTCTTCTGTGCATTCGAAGTGCTGATTGGCTCACGCAGATAGAACCTTATAGAGCCAAGTTAGAGTTCCTCTTTGTAGATAGAACCTTTTTGTTTTTTCAAAAAAAGTCCCAAAATGTACACAACTTCAAAAATACCATCACATAATGTAAATAAGTTGTCACAGAATAAGAATATGTGAATAACTCAATTTTGACAAAAAATGTCAGATAGAACCTCATAATTCCAATGGGATGATGTGTCATTGCTTGTTTGTAGCTAATAAGAGTGTTTGCTTGTTATTTTATTTGGTTTAATCAATTGCATTATTTAATCACTATTATTTGGGTAACAGGGATGTATGCCATTCTGAATTAAATAAATTCTGAATTCAGAATTTGAATTAAAATTTAATTTGATTTGAAATTGCAAACAGGATGAAGAATTGGCGTTTGAATTTTATGGATGTAGAAAATAAAATGAACAGAAATTAAAATATGTATGTTATGTTATATAAGTAATATAAGTTATGTCGATCATTGCAAAAGAACACTTCCATTCCCAGAATGCATTATATGTGTTGAATTCCTAATTACGGTATCTGTTCAATTCAGTAAATTTAAGTCTATGGATTAGTGAAATGTTTAAAGGAACATTTCACCAAAATAAACATTCTATCACAGACTTTATTCCATGTAAAATAAAATGTTTTTGGCAAAATGTTAGCCTCGGTCATCATTCATATTCATTGCATGTGATGAAAGTGATTATTGACTGAATCTGACAGTTCTAAGCATGCTATAACATCTATTGTGTTATACATAAAGTCATACAGGTTTGGAACAACATGAGGGTGGACAAAACCGAATTTTGGGGACAAAGAATTATTTTAATATCTGTTCTAAAACAAATAAAAATCAGTGGCTGAACAGTGAAGATGTGTTGCACAAAATATGAATCAGGTCAGAGAGGACAACACAATGGCATCTATAATATATATATATATATATATATATATATATATATATATATATATATATATATATATATATATATATATATATATATATATATATATATTTTTTTTTTTTTTTTTTTTATTTTATAGTTGCTCATCATAAATGTTTATTGATCATACTTAACCATACCTCTTTAGACTCCCACCCTGCTGCTGCTTGTATCTGTTTGGCAATCTGTATGTCTGTCTTTTTCTGAGTGTTTGAGATCACTGATTGGTGAGCCCCTGGTTTTGATTAAGTCAACTCGCTTTGAAATCAGACAGCAGACACATATCTGAGGGCATCATATACAGAGGTAAAGAAGAAGCTTACAGAAAAGGATCAAGTTTCTACAGTAGCTTAATCAAAATTTATTCAGTGATAACATGAAAATGAATCACAATGTCTGCTTTAGAGTTATTTACCATTATGTCTAATTTCATATTTTATTCTTGAGTTTTATACATTGTTGCTTTTTGATTTTCAGAGATGGTTATCTAAATGATTCATGACTATATTCTGAATTTGTGCCAATATGTTTACTAGTGTAATATATTTTAAAATGTTGTTAATTCCTGTAATGAGAAAGCTTAATTTTAAGCAGCCACTACTCCAGTCTTCAGTGTCATGGTCCTTCAGAAATCATTCACATATGCTAATTTGGTGCTCACGCTTTGCTGATTTGATTTATAAATTGATTTGTTGGAAGATTGGATGTTAAATAACCTGCGCTGCAATTGGTAAATGTTATAGCCTATTATTTTAGTCGTAACAAACTTTTTCGAGCTGTTTGGATATTTTACGTTTTTGCTTCTAATTTTATTCGTTTTGAATTAAAATGCTTTTTTTTTTTTTGCCATTTTGTATTTTTTGACAATGAAACAATGAAACAAAATATAAAATACAATTTCTGCATCAGTTGCACCATTACTGCTAATAACCTAGTAGCTTACAGTAGGTCTGCCGTGAATGGTTTATAAGTTATCATTAAAAGTCAATTCCCTTACAGAGAAAGTGAATGGGATTTCTTCTTCCGGGAACTCAACCATTGCTCTCTACTGTCATCCTGGCTATTGTTACATCATCGCTACCATTGTTACATTATTAATGCTACACCATTGCTAGCACTTTTAAATCCATTATGATTTTTCCAGCCACTCCACCATTTCCACTGTTACTCACATTGAGGATATTTTTTTTTTTTTTTTTTTTTACACTCCATTATAGCATCACCACCTTTACACCCATTATCATTATAACACTTCTGGGACTATTGATTTGTCATCACATATTACGTCACATAAATATCCCGCTGTGTCTTTCTTATTAAGACTAATACCAAGCCCATCAAATTGGTCATTTTAACATAATGTTCGTATTTGTGAAATTTGTCAGGTTAGTAAGCATAACCACTTTTATCCTGGATGAAAAGGAAATGAGAGTTTATGTAATGTAACAATGGCACAGATAATCTCCTCCATAATTTCCCCTGTCGTTGGTCATATCTTGCACATGGTGCCTCAGAGATGAGGAGATAAAACTGCTTCATTTCTCTAGGTAAAAGGAGGAGGGGTCCACTTCATCCTGGGGGGGGGGGGGGAGGGACTGCGATCCTAGCATCTTTGCCCCTCCTCTAAAGCTGACAGTTACCGCTCTCACTACTGTCCCTCACCTCCCCTCGAGCATCCGTCTGTATCACACAAACAGTAGGAAACAGTTGATTTTCATTTGCTGTTGCCGGGCAATGCGACGTGATGTCTTAACACTTGTAAATGAACACTCCTCCTCCCTCTAATCTGTCACTTTAATGTGCCATAGATTTTATTTCTGACGTTGCAAAATCACATTCTTAATAACAATAATCAACTGCCTGTGTTGTTTTTTCCCGCAGAAATTAAATCCTGACACAGAGAGCAGGACTAATAAAAGATGTAGCTGTAGGAAAAAGGAATAAATAAATATGACGAATCACGGGGGCTGGGAATTTGTATTCAGATGCGAGAGACAATTACACAAAGAGTCAGAATGTATCAGGCTCTCTGCAGATCTGTAATAGCTGTGCTGCGGGCCTGCTTGTTTCTTGCTTAAATGGACTGCATTGGGTATGGTGTGGTGTGATTTACATTGTCCAAAATAGTCAAGCCTGATAATAAACACATAAATTCATGCGTACACATGCAGGTTTTGGATTAAATATAGGATGCATTTTTTTTTTTTTTTTTTTTTTTTTATGTACTGCATATTTACAGTACATTACAATACAGAATACTAGCGCAAATTATTATTTGTTCTTTTTAATACAATACATCAATAATTTACAATTCCTAAAACTTTGAAGTTTAAATTAGACTTTAAATCCCAACATTTTGACTGTGGTTTAGAACCTGAAGCCTGTACTTTTGTAATAGGAATATTCTTTTATTCACTTCTCTTCTTAACTGCTCTGTGTATTGATTGGGTTTGTTTGGGCAATTTTATTTAAAAAAAAAATGTGCTTAATGATAAGGGAGTTATTGAGATTATGTGAGTAGCAATATATTCGGTTAGATGCAAAATTGTAACTGCCAGCTGGTTGAGTGACCATCTCAGCCACCAGAGGGCACTCCTTCTGGGGCATTGTATGTCTGTCCTGGACTTAATTCCCCATAACCTCTTGCACCGATTATTGTTTCATTACTGCAAGCTGTTTGTCATTTACCTATTAGCTTCACCTGATATATACCTCGTTCCTTGGTTGTGTCAGTATTGCGTTCTGTTACCTTGTGTTCTCTGTTCTTTGTTTTGCGGCTTCCTTTGTGCATTACCTTTTGTATGTTTTATTCTGCTTTTGCCTGTGTCCAGTACTGTTTTTTTTTAACTCTTCAATAAAAACTGCAATTGGATCTTCCTGTTTGAGAGCACTCAGTGACAGAATACTGACTCCACTATGGATCCATCAGTTAGGCTGTGTTTTATCTGGTTTGGACTATGGATATCCAGGTTTCTCCTCTTGTCACGAAGAAGGAGCGAATGGCTCGACATCAGGCTTTGATGTCTCTGCATCAGCAAGAAATGGAGGTAGGAGCTTTTGCACAGACTGTTAGGACTTTTGCAGCGGGTTGGAATATAATGATGGAACACTCAAGGATTTTTTTAATTTATGCCTGGTTGACCCTATGTCCCAGTGGGAGAGGGAGAGTCAAGGGATCCTGGACTTCTGGGGTTTTGTCAGCTGTCTCCATCACTGAACTCAGTGGGCAACACCAGGTCTATCAGAACCCTTCCAAAGGGAATTTCCCACAAGCTTAAGCCCTTTGACTCCCAGTGTGAAGCGAAGGTCTAGAAGAAGGAGGTCCACTCGTGAAGATGATGTCCACTCCAGTCAATCCAGAGCCCATGTAGACTGTTCCAGAGTCTCATCACAAAATGGCCATCATGGACGTCACTACTGTGTTACCAATCATCGTGAATGTTGCTTTTGAGGACACTCGGCTGTTCCATAGGTACTTGGGCTGAAATCTAGTTTGGTGGATCCACCACTGATTTCGGCCAGAGCAGCTGCTGTCACAAGGGCCCCAACATTGGTTGTTACAGAAACTGTTCCTTCTTCAGAGTCCACTCCAGAACCTGATCCATTATGGCAAGCCCTCTGAGTCCACTCCAGAACCAGTTTCAGTTTGGGAGCTCTCAGAGACCACTCCAGAGCAGAGAGGATTGGCATGGCTCAGTACAGCACAGCATGGCTCAGCTCAGCTCAGTTTGCATTTCCACTGCAGTTTAGTATCGTTTTAGAGTGGGCAGGATTAATCATGTCACTATAGTTGCACCGCCTCTACTGCCGCGACTCACGAAAAACGTTTTTCATTCTGCATCACCCCATCAGTCTCTTGCTGGATTCGCTCCTCTGCTATCACTGAGAGGAACATCTGTACTTCCACAACAGACAATGAAACCAACACTTTTTGGTTGTTAAAAAAGGTGAGTTCGTTCAAAAGAGTCCACTTCAGAGATGACTCCAGTCCGGGAGCTCTCAGACTCCACTCCAGAGACAGCTCCAGTCCAGGACCCTTCCGAATCCACTCAAAAGCTCGCTCCAGTTCAGGACCCCTCAGGGTCCACTCAAAAGTCTGCTCCAGTCCGGGAGCCCTCCGAGTCCACTCAAGTGCCTGCTCCAATCTGGGAGCCTTCAGAGTCCACTCCAGAGCTTGTTCTCATCAGCGAGCCCTCAGAGTCCTCTCATGAACAAGCTCCAATCCGGAACCCTCAGAATCCACTCCAGAGCCCACTCCAGTCCGGGAATCTACTTCGGATTCCATACATGTTTATGAGTTCACTCACAAGCTTGTTCTAGTCCAGGAGTCTGCATTGGAGTTCACTGCAGAACCTCTAGAGGTGGTGGCATCCACTGCAGAACCTCCAGAGATGGCGCCGGTGATTATTTCAGCTCCTCTAAAGGCATGGGCAACCATTTACAAACAATGAACTCTGTGCTCACCCTGTTATGGACACTGTTAACCTCTCTGTGCTTTCTTTTTCAGTCTTGCTTAATCCACCTTGGTGGTGTAATGCCTTGTTTACTTTACATTGGTGGATATCTGCTCTGCTGTCATGGTCATTGTCTCTGCTGTAAGTTTTGCTCCTATTTGCTCTGCTGGTCACCTGCTCAACACAGATGGCTGCCTGCTCTGCTGGCTCTGACATGGTGGTTTCCTGCCCTGCTGGCCCCACTCTGCTAGGGCTGGGTACCGAACTTCGATGCCTTTATGGTATCGAATGAAAAACTTTGATACTATGAGTATCGAAAAATGATTTATCTTTCGGTTCCAAAAGCCAAGCGGCTGTGTCTGTGTGAGCTTGTAGCATACGTGCATGAAAGGACCTAAATTCGCCGTGATTGGCTGTCCACCACCACGTGACGGGGAGGTTTTCTGATGATACTTGCAGTCACACAAGTTTTGTGTTTAATGTATTTGTGTTGATGTTTATATGGATTTTAAAACATATGGTATCGAAAAAAGTATCATTAGGAACCGGTATCGAAACTGAGGTATCGAAATTGGCACCGGATCGAAAGATTTTGAACAATACCCAGCCCTACTCTGGCCCCCTGACGTGTCAGCTTGGCCCTAGCCTCCTTGTTTGCCTCTGGCTCCAGGTTGTCTTCCGCCACACGTGCCTGACCCATCGTCCCCACCCTTGGTCTACCTCAATTCCACCTCCCTCCTGGACCTATTTGACTATTTATGGACCGTCAGGAATCTGCTCCTTTTGCTAGCTGTTTGTCATTTACCTTAGCTTCACCTGATACATATCTTGTTTAATGTGTCCTTGGTTGCATCAGTATTGTGTTTTGCTTCCTTGTGTTTTCTATTCTTTGTTTTGTGGCTTACTTTGTGGATTACCTTTTATATGTTTTTTTTTTTTTTCTGCTTTCTGCTTTTGGGGGTTGACATTTCAATAAAAGCTGCAATTAGATTTTCCAGTTTGAAAGCATTCCGTGACAGGTATTGTCTGACTAAGTTGAAAGTAGGGCTGGGACTTTAACGCGTTAATTGAGATTAATTAATTACACAAAAAAATAACGTGTCAACTAAGATTAATTAATTACAGAAAAAAAAATTCCTGCATTTTTAATAACTTATTTTTGCACCGCGGAACGTTTCTCACTGGATGAGTTTCGGCGGACCGATTATCCTGGAGCACCAACTAGCGTTCGCATATCCCGCAGCACATAGAGCCTCAAGTATCACCTCAACGCAAAACAGCTAGCGTGGACTTTACACTTTATGTTGAACTATGTACTATTTTGTTGGTGCAACTGGCAGTTTATGTTTAACTCTTTATTGTTTTGGCCAAGGTTATTGAGAGTTGGACTTAGTATGTTATGGCCTCTGAAGCAACAGAGAGATTTCTTCAGTTTTCTAATAGTCAGTGTTTCCAATGTTCTGAATGTAATTGACAGTATTGTGTTTTACTTAAAAAACACTTTACAGAAGGTCCTATAAGCTTCCTGAATTTCTGAAATGTACTATTTCTAAATTGTTTCTAAATATGCTATTGCTACACTTAATAGCAAAAATTGCACTGGTCTGCTAGAATAAACAATATTTTGTTGCTTAAGCTTATGTATTCAGACATCATTCAATGGTATACTATAAATCCATGTGAAAAAAAATTACTTCTAACTGTTCTCAGGTCAAATATTTATATGCAATTAATTGCGATTAATTAATTACAAAGCCTCTAATTAATTAGATTAATTGTTTTAATCGAGTCCCGGCCCTAGTTGAAAGTAAAGATGCTGAAGAGACAATCACAGCCAATCAGAACATACTGATAATTAGGGTTCATATGTGCAGGACCAGTTAAATTTCTATGTGGGTACCGAAATTGACCAACAAAATATGCAAAATACTATATACTTCATTCATTGTATGTGCTTGTTGCTGGTTAACTGGACCAAAATCTGTTTTTATTTGGACCAAAATCTGAGTTATTTATTTATTTTTCAGTGTGGTTTAGACTTTTGACATCTGAGGTTTTTTTTTTGTGTGTGTGTCATTAAAATAAAAATAAAAATAGTGTCTAATAATAGGATGAAGTGAAAAACTGAGATAAAGTAGTACTGTTTTTTGGCTGGTCATGTGATTTAGTAGTTGCATGATGTAACAATCACAGCAAATCAAACCATATATAGTGTATTATATACATGTGGGGCAGAATTCTGGACTAAGGAAATTTCTGCTTAACCAAATGCTACAGACAGTGCTTGTGCTTGTGGTTGATATATAATAATAATAATGGAAATGTTTGTTGCTTTAAACAAAACTTATCTTTTTTGCCTAATTTGTTGTTTTTTCCTCTCTGAATAAAATTGAACCAGTGGACAAATAGGTCTCAATGCTTCTCGCATATGACCACAAGCTTGGGCATGTCAGCTGCCTCTTCCTCTTCTCTCTAGATGACAGATACATCAGGTCTGGGTTCAGTTGAAGAACCCCAGGAGAGCAAGAGGAAGCTACTCTCATCCTGGCCCAGTGTTGAGAAGTGTTTTGCGGGGAGAGTTTCCAGCTCCACTGGGAACCAGCTGGTGGTTCTGCCCTGCGCTCTGGCCAAGCGAGAAGCTGTTGTCTCAGTCCTCCTTGAACCTCTCAAACTGAAGCCCACTACAAGAGCGAACATTTTCCATTGTCCAGTAACATCTCCTTAGGTCTCTGTCTTTGTCTGTTTCTCCACTAGTCAGAGTAAAATGGTGTAAGAGGAACTCAGAAGGCCGAGGACGAGATTAAAAAGCGAATTTGGGCGATAACACTCAGACTAGAAATGTAAGTCTTTGTTTTAGGGTTTATTATGAGCGCAGATGAAACACATGCATGCACACGCTCATACACGCAAGCTCATTGATGGAAGTACTGTATTTTTCATTATCAGACTCTGTATCATGCTGTGCCTCGCTCTGGTCTCCGTGTGTGTAGTTCAGGCCTGCATTATCTTGAGAGTAGATTTGCTCATATTTGCTGATGGCTTCTTTTTTAACAATGGTCCATCAGGCTGCTATCATCAAAGGTCCTGGTTTTAGGTTGAATGGCTGCATCTTGGGAGCACATTAGCCTGTGTGTGCATGACCTGGTTGTGTGGCTTTGATGTGCCTTTGTTCTCTGACCCATTTGAGTCTTGGCTGGGCTTGTGGTGTGCCTGTAAAATGAGGGTGGCAAAAAATCCATGGATCAGGGTGTAACCGTAGCCCTCTTTCAGCAGAGTCCAGTTAAAGAAGGGCCCCTTTATGGCTGGGTGTGGCAAGTTCATGCATGGAGGCAGATCATAAGCTAAAAAATAAATAAATACAAGTCATTTTTAAACAAATTATTTAAATTAGATGCATACCAAACTTTTTTAGTCATTTCTTATTGCATCGTGTTTATAGCATTTCAAAATTACACAATTCAGCTTGATGGACATTTATTACATAAATAAATGTGTGTACATAAGAATAAGTTGAGCAGAAGAATGGTGCACTTGTTAACACCTTGGAAAACAAAGTTACCTTACAGTATATTCTATAGTGTAAGAAATGTAAATACTTTAACTATATTTGTAATGTTATTGTAAAATGCTGTCAAAATTCTAAGTAAAAAACAACAACAACAACAAAAAAGGTAACACATTTTGGATTGATATAACATTAACATTGTCGCTTAATGAAATACACAGGTTTTAGTTGTAAAATCTTCACATCTTCACATTTTTATAGGTGAATTTCAAGCCACCTCATATGTGATTTTTTTTTTTTTTTTTTTACTGTAAATTTAATGGGATATAATTAAAAAGTGTGTATTTTTTTTATTATAAGCTTTCCTTAGAACTGATTGTCATGTCAAAACATTCTCTCCATTTCAAAGTGAATATTATAGTTGTTAATTAAAATCCTCTCCATATAGCACAAGGCTTAGCATTGTTTCATTTGCATCTGTCTGTAATTAACTTTCTTTGTGAAAGCTCAGGTAGTCTCAGGTTTGACATCAAATCTCCTCTCACTGTTGTGACATACACTTTTTCTTACCTATTGCTTTGTTAAACTTGAGTTAGGTAGATTTTTATCCCATTATATGTGTAGAAAGTCAAACTATTTCTTTTTTCCTTCTATTCCTGTAGACAAGCTGTGTTCAAAAACACGTAAAACCAGGACAATTATGCATCTGTGCCTTTGACACAGAGCTAGATTTCAGCACAGACTACGGAGGGTAAATTGGCCTATTTCAAGCACGGATCTGACATGTTTGGAGTCAGATAATGTGCATCAAGGAGTGAAGGCCCAAAGTGATTAAAGCTAGCCAAGACATAATTATGTCAAACTCTGCAGTTGTCCTAAGCCCTATCTAGTTGAAAGAGATTCCTCTGAAATAACACCAGAAATGAGAAGGGGAAAGGAAGGTGAGAGAATGTAAGAAAAAGTGAAGGGAACAGGTTTTGAAGTGGTTTGCCACATTACTGAAGTACTCTCTACTGACCTGTCTAATTTGGGTGAACAAGGCACCTGCTTTGAAAAACATTGTAGCCATTTTCATGCAACACCACAATGCAAAAGTAAAGGTTAACTGATATATTTGTTTCAAGATCCTAGTCTTATTTCTGTAGTAACACTTTTTTTTCAGTACATGAACTGCTTGTTTTGTGAATTCTGGTTTATTAGGCTAAAAATGATCTTAAATCAACAGAGTTTATTTGTTTTAATTGGTTTAAGATGGTCTTAAGCTGATGTTTAGCTGGTTTAGTTGGGAAGCCAACTGAAAAATGCTCAAACATTATTTTTTCTTCTCAACAGGGTGAACATTAGATAAATCATCCATACAATATTAAATGGAATAGTTCACCAAAAACTGCTGTCATAATTTACTCACCCTCAGGATGACAGATTTTCCATTTTTGGGTGAAATTTGTGTTGGAACAGCACAAAACGAACAACTTGTTTATGTAATTGCCATTTATGAATTGAATGACTTAATCGATGACTTAATACTAAACCACTCAGATACTTCACCAAAATGTGTCATGATTTAGTATGGTGGGATTAAATTTCAAAAATGGATCCATTAGTTACGCTCATTTGTATTTGAAAATGAGTTTAGCCACTAAGTAAATATATAAACCTCTCATGATATTCAAAGCTGATAGTGGAGTACTGGCTGTATTCTTTCATAGGTCTCCTTCTTACATTTTGATTTCCATATAAAAAAGGGATGATGAGGCATAAGGGTCAGCCTCATTTGAGTCTGAGATGCATTTAATCACACACCCGTGTGTCCGACCGCAGGTTTATTACAGCACACACAAACAAATTAACGAGGCAACTCTATCACAAGCTATTTCAAAACCACTCCTCGCACCTAACATTTTATTACCTCATTTGGCATGTCAAGATCTGTGGGAACAGAGAACATAATCAGGCATTACCTGTATTTCTGACGCTGCAGTATAAGGGTGAATAAGCCATCAATCAATACGCAAAAGAGGCTGTTATTTTCAATTAGCTAGGGATCAGATTCGAATGAACTGCTATATTCCATGCCAATGTGGGGAACATGGAGGAAAAAGGATGTTGTGATGGTCTTTTCCTGAGCGAATGAATAGAGAGCCCTTATCACTGGCAAGAAAGCAGTTAAATGAATAATCATCTGTGAGTTAGAGAGAGGGTCCCTTTTTAACAAGCTCAATTTGAACTCTGTAACACTGGCAGAAAGAAATGGAAGGATGATGGAGGTAGAGAGAATAGTGGACTTGAGGAGTATTTTAACAGAATTCTAGAGTGCTGAACAGTGCAGTTAAATTCATTTCTGGAGATTTCTTGGTTCTGGTTCTGTTCTTCTTTTTCACGTTTTTTTTTTTCTCTCCTATTCTATATTCTTATAAATAAATGCATTTGTGAATCTTAAATCTTTTAAAGTTAATCGAATGTGACTCATATGATACACATGTATGTAGTTAGTTAGTTATTTAGAATGTCTAGGTCTTGTAACTGTCCAAAGAAAAAAAGAATAATAATAATAACAACTATATGAATGAATAAGGCAGATCAGACAAAAATAAGTTTTTTTTTGTTTTTTTTATAGAACTCTCTTTTATTTTTATTTATTTATTTTTTTTCTGTTGGCATTGAGCATTTATTGTGCTGTTTATGCGCCCGGGCACCTCACGTTTTAGCCATCTGCTGTGCCACGTGTTTTTGGAGATGCGCTGTGAGTGCCTGAAGTTGAAAAAATAGAAAGTCTGAGCAGAAAAGTGGCCAGCATCATTTGCGTTCTTTTCATTGTCCAATCAAATGAATGAACGGACAGGACGCCTTCCGTTGTGATGACGAAAGTTTACCATTGCTTAGAAAGTCCGGAGACTTCAATGATGGAGGAGAAACTTTTGGTGTATATCGTGGGTTACCCGGATTTTTTTTTTTTTTTTAGTTTTTTTTTTTAGACTGACAGGACAGCTGATTTGGTGGTTGCCTAGCAACAACTTATTTAAACATCACAAAAAATAAAAGGTGGTGAAGGCACATTTTCAGACATATTTCAGATAAAAATATATTTTTTAAATATAATCTAACAGTTCTGAGAAAGAAGGCTAAACTTGAGGTTCTGAAATAAGAAAGTTTGAATTGCGACATGTAAACTCACAATTCTTGAGGAAGTCTCACAAGACTTTTTCTCAGATTTATATTCTCATGTTTATATCTTGCAGTTGTGTCAATTTTTTCTCAAAATTGTTAGTTTATATATTGCAATATTATATTATTAAAGAATTGTGAAATATAATCTCGCGATTTTGACAATATATTAGACTTTTTTCCACCTTAGAATTAGAGTTTATAGACGAATATTATAATTATAAGTCAGAACTGTGACATAAAACCTCACAATTACCTTTTTTTTATTTTTTATTCAGTGGCATAAACAGGATTCCATACCATTGACTTCCATAGTATAGAAAAATATTGTGTCAGCAGGGATCATCAGCTGTTTGGTTACACACAATTCACAAAATATACTGTTTTTTGGGGTTCAGCAGAATAAATAATTCTTGAGGAAACAACAACAACAACAACTGTATTTCGTATTACAAATGAATTATATTGAATAATACATATTTTACATTTTATTACGTATAATGTATTGTAAAAAGTTTATAATAGAAGATTAGTATCAAGTATTTTATAAGCTTTGCCCATGTAATCAAAGTCAGTATAACCAATATGAAGGAAGCCTTTATCATAAAACTAATCATAATCATAATAAAATCATAATATGGGGGGGATGAATTAATTGCAATGATTTATTGCGATTAATAATGAACTGTTATTTTTTTATTTTAATCTTTTTTATGAATATTACATTGTGTTTTCTTCCATAAGAGCACACAAGAGTATTTGAGCCATTTTTACTAAATCACTTCAGTCATTAAATATTTAGTATAGTGTTTTAACTTAATCTTTGAGGGATTTCTTTTATTTTTTCATCACCTCAGACGTTCTTATTTGTCTTTGACCATGTAGTGTTTATCATAGTCATATACCATGTCATTTATATGGTACCTCAAAGATACTTCAAAGGAAATAGCCCTATAAGGTTTTTTGTTGTTGGTTATTTGCAGTTAGCATGAGCATTTGAAGAAGCATCTTTAGTCTGTGTAAAAGTTTTAGCTCTTTGTGTGTCCATGAAATCTGTTTATGGGCCTCTACAAAGAGAGTCTGTTAACTCATCTGTGTGGATATATTCCACCAGCACATATATGCCAGCTGTTTTTGTGTGGCAGTAGCCTGGCCAGGCATTTGAGAGCTGGGAAGGGTCTCATTGCATCGCTCCCAGGCGGCGGTGGCGGTCATATTGCAGGAGACTCGGGCCGAGCCTCTCTCATATCCGACTGTTTGTTCTTGGGTAGGCTCTCGGTCCACACTGATGAGCCATCTGGAAATGGTTTGGTGCCATCTTCTATAAAAAATCATACCCCTTTATGAGCATGACCTCAGGCTCATCATCACTCATGTATTGTACGGCCATAATAAGAACATGATACGCAGAGCTCATGCCACAGCGTGTCGTCTTCTGATGGCATCTCCCTCATGGCTGCAAAAACTCAGTGCCAGGCCCTGATTGAGTTCAGTGTTTACAGAAACAGTCAACTTATACCTCAGTCTCACATTTTTTTTTTTTTTAAATTGTGTGTGTCACCGACTAGATCATCTCTTAAATGCTTTTCTTGTTTGACTTTCCATCCTATAAAAGTTTATCCAGTAATACTTTGAGTTATCGGAACCTTTTCTTCACTCTCTTTGATGTGGATTGTTTTAATGGGGGAGTTAAAAGACGTCGCTCACTTTAGTGTACACTTGAGACGAGGTTTATTAAAACAACATATATATTTCATTGGATTCCCTCACTCGTTCAAGAGAGGCTGACGGTTGTATTTACCTTTATGAAGATTAGAAGAAGACATCAGTGGCTCTGCTTGGCTTTGGAGTTGTTTGTTTCCCGTAGTGGTGAGCAGCACTTTGAAGAAACGGCGGTTGGAAGTGTCTGTCTATCATTAGTTGTTTTTATATTCCCGTTTGTAATTCTTTATTGTTGGGGTAATATTATTATATGCTTATTTTCCCTGCATCGACTATGTGAGTTTTCTCATCTCTATTCAGGTAATTCACAGGGGCCTTTCAAAAAGTCCATCAAAGGTTTATGTCAGCGCTAAACCTCGGCCTGTTATTGGCTGTAATTTTCTAATCTTCTAGTATAATATTCATTGCACGAAATTGTTTGGGTGAAATATTAGCCAATGCTTCAGTCACATTACGGCAAAGTCAACTTAAGCTCCTTTAAAGAATTTATGAAATTTTAATAAGCAGTGTCACATTTGAACTAATCATACACAGAAAAGCCGCCCACAAAGCCTGCCGTGTTTAGTTTCGAAATCCGAATGTTAATTGCGCACTGAACGTCACTGTGAAAAATTGCATTTTCCTACTAGATGTTATTGTTGCTTTTTATGTGCATTATGTAAACTAAGCAATACACCAACAATTGTCTGCATAGCTTGACAATATTGAAACAATTGTACCTAAATTCCTGGACTAATAAAAAACAGATTACAGTGCGCCGGCACATGGAGATCAGTGTTAAATCATTATGGTCTTGAACGCTAGGTCATGCTGATTTCCATAATGCATAATCTCGCCACATGTCGGCCTGTGGCTTCTTTCGAGAGAGGACACTGGCTCATGCGTGTCCTTCCCCACCCCCTAATGAAGCTGCGCTCCGTCTGGGCCTCTTATGAGAAACAGCATCTCCGGCCACCCTGCTTTTTCTGGTCTGTCTAGATTACCAAGATCACAATCTCTACATGCAGCCAATTACATACATGGAAATTGAATAGATGAAGAACTGAGCAAAGCAGGAATTGGCTTCCTAGAGAAAAAAGGGTGGCACAAGATGGGGGTCTGTCCTTGTTTCGTTCTCTTTTCTTCCACCTGTCTCCTCCCATTTCTCTTTTACTTGGTGACAATGTGGGCGAATTCTGTGCAGAAGTGAGTATCGCTATACACTACTCACACCAAAGGCAGAGCACTTTAAGGGAGCACCGTAGGGTGTTACAGTATCGTGTGTGGCCGTTTGGAATATCCTACTTTGTCAAAAATGGTTTGGTGATGATGAAACCGTTCAGAAATTTTAGCAAAGAAAATGTTACTAAACTTACTATTATTGTACTCTTTGTTGATGTATCAATATGTAAATATGTTCAGTACAAGAGCAAATCCCATGTAAGATAAATAAACCAACAAATTTTCAAAATGATTCAATCTTTTTTCAATGTTCCTTCTCTGTCTCTTGCAGTTCTTGTAATTCATTCATTCATCCTCATCCCTCACTCTTTACCTCTCATGTTATTAGTCTTTCTTAGACTAATTAGACCTGGGCTTTTATTCTCTCTCTCACTCTTATACTCAGACAGACTCTCTCCATCTTCCTGTGCTCATGTTCAGGACTGGTTTTTATTTACATTAGCCTGGCCGAAAGGCATTGTAGGACGTTTCAAAACCAGGAGCGCCACAATGGCTCCTTTAAGCTGCCACCCAAAAGCCGTTTGCAGTTGAGGCTAAGAGGATTTGTGACGTGTCTGTGTATCAGCCTCTTCAGAAATAACAGAGCCACTTTCCTCAAGCTTTGGACAAAAGTCAAGCACCATTAAGCGAAGAGAGAGAGAGAACATTTAGATAGAATATATTTAAAAAATAAAATAAATGTAATATCAACCTCTTTGAAGTCCATTCTAAGCTTGTAAAACTGTCTTCTGAGTTACTGGATATGATATCATACTGATCATGATATCAAGGTTACACTTTTGGGTGGTTTTCCACTGCCAAACCTGGTACCTGGTACTTTTCTCAGTACCACCTCAGTTGAGGTTTCAGGTGAACCGTACCGTTACCAAAACCTGACGTGTAAACTCTGCTGATCACTGATTGTTTTGAACGAGCACACCTTTCTTAACCAAAATAAAATGGCTGTTTTGTTGTCTGTTGACGAAGTACAGATGTTCCTCTCACTGACAGAAGAGGAGCGGATCCAGTGAGAGCTCGATGGGGCAACGTGGAATGAAAAAGTTTTTCACGAGTCAAGGCAGTAGAGGTGGCACAACTATAACAACATGTGAATAGGCTAATCCCGCCCACTCTAAAGCGATACTAAACTGCAGTGGAAACACAAACCGAGCCGAGTCATAACATGCAGTGGAAATGTGCTATAAATGACAGTGGAAAGGTCCTTGGATCAGAAAGCTTTCAACATCAGCATTTAACTGACCAGACATAATTCTTACCACCTTCTGTTCTAAATATCCCAGGCGTTCATCCAGGGTTTATTTTCTCTTGTCCACTCAGCTCTGTTTAGATATTACACCAGAGATTTCTCCCTCTTCACATTCCACAATGTCCCTTTATGATGCAAATGCAGAGATTGACATCCTATTTTGGTTGCATCTGAGAGTGCCAATTTCTGATTAGCTGCTGCATTTAAATTTGATTTAATCTGGGTCAATTTGCAGAAGAGTTAAGATGCCAAAGCACTTTTTCTTCCAAGCTCGTGGATATGAGGGCTTTTAGGCAAGAGTATTTTCTTTCTTTCTTTCTTTCTTTCTTTCTTTCTTTCTTTCTTTCTTTCTTTCTTTCTTTCTTTCTTTCTTTCTTTCTTTCTTTCTTCATTTAAATATTGAAAGTGGATGGAACATTCTTTTTGTGTTGGGTCTACATTATTAAGTTTTCAAGTTGCATCGACTAAAACTAAGCATTGTATTTCTAGTTCTCAGCATACTGTGCATAGGACTGGATTGGACGAGTTATTTATGTTTTTGAAGGAAGAGACAGGCTTGTTAGTATTTTATATTCTATTGTGTTAGAATGTATACGTTTCTGTTATGTTAGAGATTTTGGTATTTCCATTGTGCTTAAAGGTTGAGGACAGTTGGATGAACACAGATGAATGTTTCTTTTGAACAAATGACTAGTCTTTAGTGTCTTGCTCATCCATACATACTGTATACTAATGAAAGATACATCCCTTAAAGTGTGTGTGTGTCACACAAGTAAAAGCAATATTATGAAATATGATGTCAGGTGTGTAAGCCACTTATTTCTCTACATTTGTTCAGCAACTTTGAGACTTTGACATAATTATGTTAATTTAATAATGACATATTTATGTTAATTTAAACATATTAAAATATAATAGTACAATTTTGGTGATGTGTGTAGAATTTAGAATTTAGACTGTGTTCCTAAGGCCTGAAACTGAATTGACATCAAAACAAAACTGAAACAAAAATTAGATTAAATAAAAACATGCCACTGTAGAGTAGAACTCTGTATTTGATGTCTCATTCCTTTATTTCTGACTGAGTGTGGTTGTGCTGGACCGAGCTTATATCTGGAATGTGAATTTATGTAGGAATGCCAGTATCGCAATAAAACTCTCTGACTCCGACGGCCCAGAGCTGCAGGCCACGGCATTAATCCTCATTTTCTCCATCCTTTATTTTACTTTTGATTTCTCTCTCTCACTTGCTTTCTTCAGCCGGTTACACAAAGCAGATGGCTACAGTTAGAGATGTTCCGATACCCTTTTTCTCTTCCCGATACCGATTCCGATACCTGGGCTCAGGGTATCGGCCGATACCGAGTACTGATCAGATACCTGGGTGTATATCTGTATATACAGCTGTATATACTACTAGCCCTGTGTAAATTGCTAGAATTTTTTTATGGTGTGCTTCAGACAGATCCCTCAATAAAACATGAACAAATACATGGTGAACTACTGTATTTATTACAGTATTTTTATTATCTAACATGAATTTGACAGTATTATTTATTTTCTTATGCAAAAAAGAACTTCAAATGCAGCCAAAAATCTAACACCGCAAACTAAAAAAGGTATTTAAGTTTTACAATATAACTGTATAAAAAAACTGCAACAAATAAGTCTAGGAATATAAAAAAGATCTATTAATCAGATAATCTCTAACAAGTAAAAAACAAGTAAAAAACAAGCAACCATCTAGGCATAATTATTATTATTATAGAGATGTATTATTATTACTGTAGGCTACAACAGTAGCTTTATATATTGTCAATTTACTCATGTAAACCAAACATTTATTTTAATGGGCTGCCATGAAGATCTTTGAGTGTCTGTGTTTATGATATGACAGTATTCTCAAATGAAACGGTAAATTCTCATGAAGTGACGGTTTATGCGTTCGTGTCCTCATGACACACAGCAGAGACTACAAAACAGCGAGCTCTCGCGCATCTGTGCCAGTCACCCACAGAGATGTAGATTTTGCGGGAGTAATATTTAAATAGTATTTTGCAGTTTAATATTCACAGACACTAGTATATATTCGGCTACTGTCTGGAGCCCTGCGTTTTGACTTACACGGAAGCGACTGAACGCAGTTGCCGGTACTGAATATACTCGAGAGTCTGTAACTACCGGTACTACAGAGACATACTGCTAACCACTGATCTATAATATAGTAGCGGCTTCACTGTCTTTTGGCAGTTTAGAATGTGATGAGTGATCCAGTCATATATAGATAAGGGCTGCTAACGCGTTTTCATTTCTTCTTCGCTGCTCTAAACAGGGGTTGCTTGTGGCAACACAGCACAACTTCCTGTGTTTTCAATGCACTTTGAGCAGCGAAGAAGAACCGTGCAGCGGTTAGGCAAAGCTTGCGGTCATAACTAGGTCTTTTTTAAGAAAATGGTATCGGATCGGTATATGGGTTCATGTACTCGCCGATGCCGATGCCAGAATTTGTTGTGGTATCGGAGATATTTCCGATACTAGTATCGGAATCGGAACAACTCTAGCTACAGTGGCCCGAGTCATCACAGCACTGACGTATGGACAGTCTGATCAAATTATTACAGCTCCTAGTTCATCAAAGAACAAAGCCTGAAGTTTGTTTCCGAGATATTTCCGAGACAACTATACATATTGCATGAATGTTGATATTGGGCTGGGTATGGTGCTTATTTTTCACTGCCTGTTTGTTTATTTGTTGTTGTGTATACTGTCATGATCTTTGCAATATTTTTTGCTTGTTTTCATTTCTGATAGCTTGTGCATAATTTTTCATCCACTGTAGTATTCATATCCGTTCATGATGTTAAATTCGATGCTAAAGAAGGTCATTTTCTGTAAATGCCCGAAATTTTGTTTTCTGGCATATTGTAGCTACTTCAAATAGTCTTTTGAACATATACTCAAATATCCCAAGCATAATAAACATTTTATTATTAACAAAAGTTGACCTATGTGGGGCATGTTGCCACACTATATGATGTAAGTTGTCCCAATAGATCCTGCAATTAATGGAACAGCAGAAATGTAAAAGGTAAAACTATAAATAAATAAACAATCAAACACATTTTATACATTTTAATGTTTGGGGTCAGTAAGATTTTTTAAATATTTTTAATTGTCTCTTATGCTCACCAAGGCTGCATTTATTTGATAATATAAAAATATTTGTACAATTTAAAATGACTGATTTCTATTTTAATTTATTTTTACATTTATTTAATTTCTGTTATGGTAGTGCTGAATTTTCAGCAACCGTTATTCCGGTCTTCAGTGTCACGTGATACAACTTTGTTTTTTGTTTTTTTTTAAGTATGAATTTCTTAAACAACAAATGCATACAAAGTTAACAAAGTTAAAATTTACATTCAGTACATTCAGGAAATCTATTTGTACTTGGAGGAGAAAATTTGTTGGTTGGAAACCAACATGCCAAATGTTATTTGTGCATTTTGTCAGTGCATTCAGTGTCACACCTTACACTTACACTTTTTGTATCTTTCGTGTGTTCATCTGTGTCCTCCTCTTCCTCATTTACTCTTTTCCCCCCTTCCATATTGTACTGCCGCTCCCAGTCTCTGCAGGAACCACAGGGGATCTTGTTTATTTACTCTCTTCTTGGAATCAAAGCTGTCGCAATCACACGCTGCCAACTTTATGGCACATCCAACCCAACATCACACCCCCACCCCCCCATTCCCTATTTTGTGTCTTCCTTTCCCCAGACACTATGGCCTCCCACTTCCATCACTGGGGGGATTTGCACAGCAAAGGGCCGATGGCCGAGAGGGGCTCACCAGTCGCCGATAAAGCATGTGGAATTCACGCATATGGAGTTTGTCGAGTGGAGTCAGTGACAGAGAATGAGCAGAAGTCCCGGCGGTGTTGATTTGTACTGTGGCAGGGACCCCTGTGCCTAATAAGACCTCAGTCTCTGCATAGTGTCTGACACCACCCTAATACAGCATATGGAAATGAGATGTGCATATGGCTAGTGCTAGGTGAGATCTGACCCTCGCTACATAAATCTGTGCAGTGGCTGCACTGGCTTTGAGGGAGGGTTGTAAATCAATCTCATTAGATACAAGAATATTGCGATGTGGATGTAATGCACACAAAGGTGGTTCTTCGCTTGTATATTTTCTGTTTTGTAGCCCCTCGTTTCCATTTGTTTTCATATTCTCATTTGAAATCCTATCATGAGACTGTAATAATGTGAGGATATGTTTGTGCTGGAGAGTGTGATAAAAAAAGAGAACGATTTTGAGTTTGTTTGCATTAGCTCAGAAGTAGATGAATCACTGTGTATTCTTGTGCAGTTTATTTGTGAATGTGTGTGATAAGGGTTTTCACAGAGGGTTAGTGTGATACCTCTACACTGAGTTATGTATGTTTGGTTCTGGTTTTAACTACATTGCGTATAGTGAAAACAATAATTTAGAATTCATATCGTACTTTTTCACAATCAAAGCAGCTTAAGGGTTATGGAAGCCTGCTTCTGCCAATGAATGAAAAATACAAAACTGCGACTTTCTCACAAAATCTTACTTTTTTCTTGTAATTGCAAGTTTACATCTCAAAATTGATCAGAATTATGATACAAAATCGGAATTCTGACTTTTTTTTTCTCAGAATTGTGGGATATGAACTCACATTTGCGATTTAAAAAGTAACAGTCACGAGATATAATCATGACTTTTGTGAGTTTACAGTACATCTCTCAATTGAGACTTAATTTCTTAAAACTTTATAATGTGCAATTGTGAGTTAAATCAGAATTGTGAGATATAAACTTGCAATTCTGAGTACTTCAGTCTATTTTCCCCCTCAGAAATAGACTTGATGGGCCCTTAAGCAATATGGCACAAAGCGCAACTAAAGTGTTTTTGTTTGTTTCAGCCTGACTCAGTTCTCATTGTCCCGTCGTACATCATTGTATAAGTAGCAAATGCATTTGCACCCATTTGTGCGCTCATGGGCGTGCTGGTCAAAAAAAGATGTGTGTTCAGGTGCAGTGTTGGTGCGTTGCTATATCGAGGGACTGAAAATACTGAAAATACCAACTCAAACCTGGTCTAAAGTCTCGCGCAATGTTTTTTCTTTGTTATTTAAAGAGCACGTTAGTATAGGCAGGTCCATAACGCTCGTACACGATTCTTATTACACACACAGGGATACACAGCAGAACACAAACATACCAAATATAAAAAATTAAAGGGTTGCAGTGTAAAAGAATATTATTGTTTAGGCTACATAAAAAAAAAAAAAATGCCTACGTCATAATGGATAGTCATCGCATATATGAGAATTAGGCTACCTATTTGCTCGCGCACATGCAGCTCTGTTTCCTTTCTGGAGATGCGTTCTGTATTTGCGCTTGCATATTCCGGCATGTAAATGGCACAACCTTCATGACAAGAGCTTAAAACCCTACTGCTATTGGATCTCTCGTCTCCTGTGTTTCACTGGGTCTTCAATCGTAACACCACATTACACATTTTCGGATTTAGTTTTTAATTAATGTTCATTTTAGTGCATCATTTTTATGTTGTTGTTGCATTTTAGATGATCTCACAATTCTGACATTTTTCTTGCAATTGTGAGTTCATATCTCGTAATTCTGACTTTTTTTTTTTTATCCCAAAACTAGATAAATTCACGCACATACATGCTGCTCACATATTATTATAGCCCAGTTTGTGCTGATTACAGTGAGATCAGACTTTAGTCATTTAGGTGTTTATAAGAAATTGAAAAAAAGCACAAATGCCAGGGCATGACAAAACTTCTCCAGCCCCCAAAAATACCCTTAGACCTCAGAGGGTTAATGGGTAATCCAAAGAGAAATCAAACCAGCAGAGGTCAAAACCAAAAATCCATCCAAACAAACAAATAAATAAATAAATAAACCGGAATAGGAACAGAAACCGGAACAGGAACTCGGAAGGTGAGGAAACTGGGTGACGGAAAGAAAGGACTCGATGCAGACAAACAGAAAAGGACTGGTTAATATAGAGAGGATAATGACTAACAAGTGAAGACACCTGGTGCAATTAACAGGAGTGCAATTACTGTGATGAAGGGACAAGGCTTTGTGGGAATTGTAGTGCCTACGGTGAGGTGCCTATGGGGAAGTGAGACCACTAGTGGAGACTCAGGGAAACAGAGACCAGACAGCGTTACATGCGGTCACTCGATTCTATCCATCATTGTTGACTTGCTTTTGGGATGTGGGAGTTCTGTGTTTCCCAAAGACTTGTATTCTATGTGTGCCAGCACTTCCCCTGAGGGAAATGTATATAATGTAAACATAAAACAGCAGACAGGCTGATTGAAAGTGAAAATTGACTCTCTGCCAGCAGGAGCCACTTTAGGAGCGCAGAAATAGCGGTTTCACCGGTAACGAATGCAATCAAAACAGAGCTGCGCTAATGAACACTACTTTATCAGGCATTATAGGAAAGATGAAATTAAATTGACATCAAAACTTTTCTGAAGACAATCGGTTTCCTTCAAAAAAGACATTTATATAAAAACACCCGTGCTGCATTTCGATTTTGAAACATGCTCACGTTTATTCAACGAAGTCAAAGCATTTTGAAAAATCTATTTGTGGCGGTCAGTGTTAATATTGTGGCGTACCACCACAAATAAATCAATGTATGGGAAACCCTGGAGTTAAATTCAAAAATGGCAGATTCGTGATAACTAAATATTTGGCAAAGTCTGGGATACATCACCCGAGAACAGTCTGTTGTTTCAAAGACAACTAAAGTTATGATATTTTGATTAAAAATTATGAAAATGCTTGAATCATTTACAATAAGATTAGACTCATGCATTTACAAAAATAGATGGGGTGAGTTTTCATTTTATGTCGACATTGCATGCAAGACTCCCATCATCAGTCGCTGTTTACATTCATGTAAACCAGGTTTAACCTTTTCACAGTTCAAAACTGATTTTTCTTAATCTCACTGTTTTCGTTATCAGATTTATATTCTATTCAAGTAGCTATAGTGTCCAGAGGAATATTTTTATTTTTATTTATTTTTATCTTTTAAATAAGTTTAAAAACAAAGTCTCCTTCATGATAAAACAACATATATTCAGTTTTCTTATAGAGATGTCCCTTATGCTGCTCAGCCGTCACAACTAGTATGCTATGTCAGAGCAAGACTGATGTGTATTTGTGTGTGTGTGTTGGGACAGGGCCGCCCTGCAGCCCTGACATTGTGTGAGCTCTGATAGCGCTGTGTGCCGGTGACCACTGATTCATCTGATGGCATCTGCCTCCAACGTGCCTACACACATCTTCACGTAGCTGCAGGGTCACAATCTTTGAATGTCAAAGATCTTTTAGCCTCTGTTCCTTCTAAAATATCATGAATAATGTCAGCCTTCACGTTGGAGAATGTCCAAAAGTCTAACAACTCGTCCCAACAGTCTCGAATCTATCACACACAGGCGCCAGCGTGACCTGTTACATAAATCAGATGGAAAAGAGCAGGGCTGGTCTCCGTCATTGATACAGTATTGTCAAAATCCATCGGTCACATCGGAATTTCTGCTACACACTAGTTTCTTGTGTCTGTCTTTCCTTGGATCTCATTTACAAAGAGTTTGGAGACTATTTGCTGAATTATTGGATTGGATTGGCTCATTTTGATTAGAAATCCAGACATTTAGTACCAATGTAAGTAACAGGCCATGTGACATTACGAACCAGAATGTCAAATGGTCGTGCCTCTTCTAAAGATTGTTCACTCGCTATCTTTATCAGATTTTTTTAAAGGTTTAATTTGGATGAATTCATAAATGTGCTTCTCCGTGCATCACTTTAAAGGCAAAATGAAACAGATGGTCTCCCTCCCTTTCCCTCTTCTGCCATGAATTTGGGAGAAAACGGTGCCACCCGCAGTATCAATATTCACCGGCCAACGAGAAAGGCGGTCTAATTCTCCACAATGAGTAAAGGTTTAGGTGTTAGGCGTTTGTGTTTTTCCCTGATGGGTGCTTTTTGTAAGCGAGTGTCTCTCCTCATCCGTTGTGGTTAGAAGAGTTAATGGACTAAATGCGAGAGAGGAGATAGGAATTCTCCTATTTTCTGCTTCCTACTGTTTTTCCCATTGCCTGGCCTGGGCTGTTAATTTAGGAGAGAACCAGATAAATTAGAGTCATGTGGTCATATGCGATATTTGTTTTTGCTACACAGCTGCAGGTACCCATAAAACGCTCCGAATTTATTTGATTTCGACAGAGGCCTCTCGCTCTAATTTACCAATTCTCGTTGTATCTCTTCGCACAACCAGAGCCGGCTAATTATTTTATCCCCTTAAAAAATAAACGTGTTTCTGAATCTCTTGTGTGGGTAACAGCCTTTGCAAATATACTGGAGCAGGTTTCTTGATTTTCTCTCTATTGCTGACAATTTTACTTCTCCTGGTTAACTCCCTGTGAAAGCAATTTGCCCCATACTCAGGAAAGGTAATGAGCAGATGGTACCATTGTAAATGATGATGCGCCCATAATAAAGAGTTGATAAACACAGAATTACAACAGGGTGGTGGGCGCTAAACAGCACGGAGGTCTGCCGAGTGGCCTAGAACGCTCTGTGCTGCCCGTTGGCACCCTGTGGCAGACCTGAAACATCCAGTCCTGGCTTTTATTTTCTCTGCGTGACGAGTGGTGGGTATGTGGAATCGGACATATCACAGAAAATGAGATTTTCCATGGTTTTTTTTTTTTTTTATTCATTTAAACAAAAACAAAACAAAAAGTTCTGGTTGTACTCTAGATTTAATTTCAAAGACTAACCTAAGTTAAACAACAAAAACAACAACAACAACAACAATATATATATATAAAAAAAAAAACAGTTGGACATATCATATGTTATTTTCTTGTTTTAATTTTGAAAAAAAAAATACCAGACTAACTATTTGCTAACTATTTATGGAAACAACCAGGCAACCAGGCAAATCATTTCAAAGAATAATCTAAGAAATCATGAAAAAATGGGAATTAACATCAAGAAAAATCGCTTTTTTATGATGTCTTCGCAGTAAATTTCAGGGTATAAACTGAACTCTTAAATAATAAATGCATTCTTAAATATATGAGGAATTCGGGTAACAATCTATAGTTGAATGCAAAGTCTAACCTAAGGATTTATAGAAACTAATACATAATAAACCAATAAATCAACCTCCATTGTTTAAAAAAGCAACACAGTAAACTATGCTAAAAAAGATGGATTATTGAATTAAGAGAAGATATTTACGTTAGCGTCTTAAAGGCACAGTAGTACAGTCTCTTTAATTATATGATGAGAGAGTAAAGACCAAGGGTGCGTCTCAATCAGCTCCCGAGCTCATGAATCAGTAGATCGTGTACATGAATTCGGTCACTGGTGAGTTCCCTGACTCACTGCACTTTGGGACAGTGATCACTCGAGTTCCAGTGACATGATTATGTACAGCGTCAACGGACAACATAGTAGAATGTCCCCGCTTAAACCAATAAACAACATACAAGACCAATCTCTTTTTGATATTATTTTTTATTCTCATTAAACATGTCATACTGTAACATGTTCTTACAACAGTTTCAGCCAATTTTTTATTGTAAATGTTAAATAAATGTGTTCATTACCATGTGTGTTTATTTTGAAATATATGAATTATGTAAAAAATAAATAAATAAATGGTTTGTAATTTCAAGTCTTCTATCGCATTTCATTATATCTATTGAGTCGACACGTGTAGTTTATGTTTCATGCTTGAGAAATGTGATGTTATTTCCAGTAAGGGAGCATAGTGAGCGTCGATGCACCATAGTTTTTGCAGTGCATTGTGGGATTTTTCAGTGAGCGAACATTCCTTAAAATAGCCGACTCCCTGATCAGTGCCCTGTCTACTGAACAAGGGAGCTGATTGAGACACACCCTAAGGCTATGTTTACACTAGTGCGTTTTCTTTTTAAAATGCATAACTTTTGCTATGGTTATGCCTGTTGTTTACAAAATGCTGCAGACCCCATTTTGGTTTGAAAACTCTGGGGTTGCGTTTTAGTGTAAACGGACCAAAACTGAGACTTAAAATAATGACATGGCTGTCCACATTCGTTCTGCGTATCCTTGACCACCGTGTAAACAATAACATCATGCTCATTGTTTTACCCATAGATATGTATAGGTAGCATGTAGAAGTGTCTGCCATCTAAATAATAGGGCATCTGCCTATACATATCTTTGTTTGTATATAAATTAATGGTCACGTGACATGCGTTTTCGGTTATGTAGTGTGGACAGAGATCGTTTCTGAAACGCAGTGAAAACGCCATTGTAGATGAGGATCGTATTCATTTTAAAATGCCGTTTTAAAACAGAAACGCACTAGTGTAAACATGGCCTAAAATACAACTGTTTTGATATAAGAAACCTTGACTAGCATTATAAATGGGGTAAAAAGTAAAGTATATGAGTATGGTAAAGCTGAGCTGACATTCATAGGGTAGGTGGAATTTGTCGCCCTCTGACAGCTGATGTTTCAGCCACATAAATTGCAGCGGCTTATAAAATGTAGTAATGTTTCATTTTTAGTGAACAGTATGCTATAAACTTCAATGAGACCTGAAATGGCATTATACTTGGCTGCATCAATCACAGAGATGTTTTGGAGTAGTGTCGAATGATTCAGGGAGCGTGGGAGTTCTCATTAAGCCACTAGTTGTGTGTCACAACATATGAATTTCAGTGAGTTTGACATGGTATTAACACCTTGGGTATATTTAGATATTCATATAAACAAGAAAATTGGGTATTTACAGTGAATGTAGAAAGTGTAGATGAGCTCACAGCACAGACAGTACAGTGAATGAAGAGTCATCGGAGATGATTAGAGGAATAACGGTAATATTTTTGTCAGCCGCACTGTCCCTTAGCTGTTTGCTGCGGAAGCAAGCGCGACCACATACTCGTACAAGCTCAGACATGAGAAACGTCTGTGTGTGGAAGCAAACATCTCTCTTTGAGGTATTTGCAATGTAGCGGAGGAGGGCTGGAGGCTGGAGGGCAGTTGATTCTCTTTCATGTGCTGCTGCTTGGATCTTATGGCCTGGATCCCAGCTGAAACACTCGACATGTGTGGAGCTAAGTGCCCACTAATTTCCCTTTGGATCTCAGACCATGATGTTGAAGTGTCTGTCTCAGGGTGTGTGTGTGTGTGTCCTTCCCTAAGCTCTCTCTTAGCAGGGGATTGCAGCCAGAGCCAATCATTCTGTGTGTCGCCCCTGCGCTGTTTGTACATCACTCCGTGGAGGCATTCAGATACCCGTGTACCGTCCTCATTTATTTCTCAATTTATAATTCATGTATTTACTCGTTTGTTTGCCTACAGATATGACATGCTACTTATGTTTTCTGTTTGTAGAGATATATCAGAGATGTCCAAGAGAAAGATCTAAGTTGTTGCAAACAGAAGATGAAAGCGTGTAGAGAGTGATTTTTGCATGAAAGGGTTTAAGACTGACCCAGAAGGCCACGAATCAGTGCATACATTAATGGATGTGTAACTCACTGTCCGGTCCTCATGCATATTACAGTGATACAGAAGATAGAAGCTAAGCCCTGAGCAGCAAGCTGGGCAACAAGCACTTTGCTGAAGTTTTTGCTAAAACTTCCAGTTTTGCTCCTTGCAGACAGCATTTACACCAGATGATTTCAAAGATTTAGTGGCCTGCCATAAAGGGATCAAAACTTTTAGAGGTGCTTGTCACTTAAGGTGAAAACTTAAAGGTTCAATAGTTTTTATTAATTCATAATTTAAAAAAAAAAACCTCTACAGAAATGTAAGGTACTGTCAGAAGTATTTAAAATTCCAGCTATATCAAAAGTCAGTGTTTTATTTTATTTTACTATCTATCTATCTATCTATCTATCTATCTATCTATCTATCTATCTATCTATCTATCTATCTATCTATCTATCTATCTATCTATCTATCTATCTATCTATCTATCTATCTATCTATCTATCTATCTATCTATCTATCCGTCTGTCTGTTTTCAATTTGTCTTTTTAAGTTAGTTTAGATTTCTTTAGTTTTCACTTTCACTTTTGTTATTATTAGTTGTATTAATTATTATTTTTATTTTTTATTTTTTCCTGAATTTTCAGTGTAGCTTTTTTTCACATTTAGTTTTAGTATTACAGTATTCAGTTCATGCTTTGTGCTGGCAGGTTGTAATTGTATCAGTTTCAAGTTTTGTAGTATTAAGCAATGTTTAAAATATCAATATATTAAGAATACTATTAATTATAATTAATACTAACAATTCACTTTGTTTTCGAAAAAAATAATCCACCTAATTTTTAACTTGAATGTGTAATGCTTTCTATATCAGTTATTTTAGCTATTTACTCACAGTGGCTAATAAATCGCACACACATTCACAGGAAATGGCTTACTTTCGTGTGGAAAAATAAGGTGAACAGCTCTGAAAATGGGGTTGAGATAATGCAAGGTCATGTGATCACATTAAGATCACATGACTAGCTGGATCACATGACCTTGCATTATCAAAGTAATCTCAATTTTACTGGACATATTCATTTGAGGAATATGTGACCCTGGATAAACCAGTCTTAATTTGCTGGGGTATATTTGTAGCAGTGTTGTTTTTGGCAGCCCTTTTAGTTTTAGTCTTAGTCTTAGTCTTTTGGACGAAAATGCTTTTTAGTTTTAGTCACATTTTAGTCACTTATAAACTTGATAGTTTTAGTCAAGTTTTAGTCAACGAAAACACAAAAAGTTTTTAGTCAAGTTTTAGTCGACGAAAACGCAAAAAGGTTTTAGTCAAGTTTTAGTCAATTTTAGTAAAAAACAAAAAAGTAGTCTTTGGCTAATTAATTTAGATTAAAACGTATTGGAAATGGACTTAGGTTTGACAGGTTGTAACAAGTGTTGCAATTCATAAAACAACAGTTAACCTTGAAACCTTTGCATAATAAACTAGACTTTCTCATTGATGGAGATGCAGTGCTGCCAAGCTGTACTTCATGGTCGCATTGGGCAAAAACCTTTTAACCACATATTTCAAGTTATTTTTCCATGAATTGATGCTCTTCTAAAATTTCAGCACATTGCCTATTTTCACCAGTAATCACAGTTATAAAGGAATGGTTTAAAGTTTAAACAGCAAAAAACTTTGAGCTACTACAACATTACACACAGATAAAGTGGTAACAGTGGAATCACTGTTTTACTCCAAAAAAGACAGGAATAAAAACATTCTTACTTTGGCAATTGTGGCTTTATTTGGGAAATTGCTAAAATGCAATGAACAACGTGCCCAAAATATAAGCTATTGAGGAACACATACTTATGGTCTACAACTTGTGCTTCAACTTGTCTGCCAGTGCAACAACAAGATGCATATTATTTGTAAACACAAACATCATACAACCCTGTCTAATAGAAGGGACACAAACATTCAGGGATGCAAACACATGTATGGTCAAAAAAAAGAGAGTTATCGAAGCCCTCACCCCGCAGCAAATATCACAATTTTATATTTATATATGGATGTCAAGAGCTAAGAAGTGTATGTATTTATATAGCCTACACTACACACAAATAATATACAAATAAATTATGCTCATTTTAAATGTATTGTGTAGGATAGGTATAAAAATATAGGCTTTTAATAATCTTTCAGTGCGCAAAACCATGACAATATGAAACGCTTCAAAACGAGCGCACAAAGCGCGTATGCACATTGCGGGTGCAAAATGATGTGCTCAAAGCAACACAGTTTGCTGCGCTGCTCAAGTGCGCATTTAAAAGTACGTGCATCCCCCGCGCGATCTGCAGGCTGCAGCCGGGTGCTTCTCCAAAACAGGCAGAAATGATATGCATTCTGAACGTCAGACTTATAATCATTTTCGTTTCGTCTCGTCTCTTCAACGAAATCTCGAAAACATCTCATCATGTTTTAGTCACATTAGAGACATTTTTAGCTAGTCATCGTCGCGTTATCGTCATTAAAAAAAAGGTTCGTCGACGAAATAATTTCGTTGTCGTCATCGTTGACGAAAACAACATTGATTTGTAGCCAAGAAAACATTGTTTCATTTGGACAACTTTAAAGGTGATTTTGTCAATATTTGGATTTTTTCTTTTTTGCCACCTTTAGATTACAGATTTTCAAATAGTTGTATCTCGGCCAAATATTGTCCTATCCTAACAAACCATACATCAGTGGAAAGCTTTTTGTTCAGCTTTTATTCAGAAATGTAGCCTTATGACTGGTTTTGTGGTCCGGGGTCACATATGTTAATTGTAACTGACTAAATTTACAAAATAAAATGGTTGCTTTTAGATTCGATTCGATTCCATGTCATATCGACCAGTGCAAAGGCAACAAAAAAAAATGACTTTAGTGCACCTTTAATAAAGTGAGTTTAACTCCTCTTCTTCAACATTAGGTTATCATTATCCCAGAAGATGTGCAAGATGCTTTAGAGTGTTTTGGTACCATGTCAAGATCACACAGATGAATAAAAACAAGACCAATAACATCTGTCCCCACTTGATTTCTGAAGGTCCATTAGCGGAGCTGGCCAGCTGTCAGTCCTTCCTTCTCTCTCCCAGAGAAGCAAATCACTAGGCAAAGTTTAATGCAATTAAAAGTGTGCGGCGTCCAGGCCCTTGATTGGGCAGGTAGCCTATGTCGGGGATCTGTAGCGCTGTGAGCCAGAGCCTGGCTACTGACAGTAATTAGCACATGCTAGTCATTAACAAGCATAGATCAGATCATGTGGCATGCTGCCATGGGGGTGATACGGATGGGTCTGGACCCTTCTCTCTCTCTCTCTCTCTCTCTCTCTCTCTCTCTCTCTCTATAACCAGTGTGACCATCGGCTCAATGAAAGTGGTGAATCCAGGCTGCCGAGCTGCCGGCCCCTCTCTCATGGCTTTCATTACTGAATTTCTGAAATCTGTGTAGATTTATGAAAATGACTTTTAAATGCAGCCAATCTCTTTGAGGGCTGAGGCCCCGGTCGGCCGCGAAGGGGACCCCGCTGTGAGGTTTTAATGAAAGATCATAGTGGCCCTCCAAGACTGCCAGAGAGCCGCACACCCTGAAAAGCCCAAAATAATCTGTTTTACTTTTAATGGCAGCCATTTTATATTCATTAAGATCAAAATGCTGCTCTTTTTTTTTATTATTTTGCAGTCAAATTGCAAAGCTATTCCTCTCACAGCTTGAGAAGGCAGAGGCCCCACAGCTTTTTATCTTGCTCATAAGTAAGCATGGGCCTAATGTGTCTAATGTGCTTTGATGATGCAGAGTCCTTCACAGGTGGCGGAGGGAGGTAGTCATCAAACTCACAAGTCAAAATATCCACTTCTCCATCCGCTTGTTGCTCTCTCTCTCTCTCTTACATCTTCTTCTTTTTTTCACTCTCTCACCACTTTTTTTCTTTGCACTCTGTCTCCTCTTCTTTTTTTTCATCTCGTCTCGTCTTGTCTCGTTTCCTTTCCTTTCCTTTCTTTCCTTTACATTTTTTTGTTCTTTTCTTTTGTCTCGTCTCATCTCATCTCCTTTCCTTTCCTTGCTTTGCCTTTTTCCTCTTTAGTTATTTTTTTCATTTCCTCTTCTTTTCCGTTTCCTTTCCTCTCATCTTGTCTCACTTCATCTCATCACCTTTCCATTTTCTGTTCATTTTTTTCCTTTTCCTTTTTTTTTTGTTTCCTCTCAATTTGTCCGTCTCATCCCTTTGCATTTCTTTTGCTTACATTTTCTACTTTACTTTTAATTTAACCTTTCTCTTATATCATCTCATTTTGTCTCATCTCCTTTTATTTTTTCTTGTTTTGTTTTGTCTTGTCCCTTTCCTTTCCTTTTATCTTTTGCTCATCTCATCTTACTTGGTCTCATCTCCCATGGCTTCCCTTTTTCTGTTTTGTTTCCTCTGTCTCATCTCCTTTCTGCATTATTTTCCTCTCAACTTCTCTTTCCTTTCCTGTCCCTTCCCTCATTTTGCTTCATCTGTGCTCCTCACAGTTACTTTTCTATTATTTTTTCTTCGCTTTTCTGTTCTTTTCCTCTAGCCTACTTTTGTTACTTTCTGCTCTTCTCCACTCTTGTCCTCTCACATGTCTTTCTCTCAACATCCTTCCAGGAGTTCATGCTCCATTTTTGCAGGTGCAAGAAGATATGATGATTGACTCTGACACATCTCTGTATAGTGGCATCAAACAGCCACCACTGCTGCACCGAGAATCTATATTTACCCATCAGCCTCCTTGTTATGGTAATTAGAAACATTCTTTCACTGGCACCCGTTAAATCCTAAATTAGCAATGACTTTAGACAATTTCCATGACAACTTGCTTCCACTGGTTTGTTTAAGTCTGATTGTAATGAAGATTTTTCTCTGTTGTGGTGTTGGCTATTGCTTGTATGATCCCTACAGTGTGTTCTCGGTTAAAGTCAGTCACTGACCCTATATCACTAGAGGTCATGCCTCGTGTTTTGCTGAACACATTTATATTATCCTTAGTGAAAGCCATCAATGTTGTTTGCATACTCTTGTGTTATTTCTCTACCTTTCAAATACACTGTGCAATCCAATGTTGTCACTGACAATAACCACAATAAATATTTTACAGTTTTGAAGAGTGGTCTTTAGCACTCAATAGCATGTGTTAAGTTAAACTCGCAGGAGCCTCCGTCCTGCACACTTGAGTTTCTCCCATTGGCCAGCAGAAGGCACAGTTGTAGCATACCCAGATTTAAGAGGTGCACCCCTGCACCCAAGTCCAACCCCACCTTCACAGCTTGAGGGTACTGAGAGCGGCTAGTGACCAGACGTGCTGGCTTCAAGCCCACTTCATAGTCCCAGTAGCTGCTGGGGAAATCCAGTTTGATTTCATGCCCTAATGTTAGGAGAAGGAAGCAAAGAGCTTCTATGTGCAAGCTACCTCCAATCTTGGGTTTCTGTGAATGTGTGTGTGTGTCTGGCATGGATAAGGGAATCTGATAACCTTCCTTCTTTCTGTGGGTCTTAGGGGTGAGGTGAGTGTGTTGGGCCCTGCCAAGGCGCTGTTTAATGGGCCTCTGAAAACACTCAAAAGGCAGACACAAATGTGTGTACGGGCAGAGGGCCAGCGCAGGCTCAGACGGGGGGGAGCAGTGATCTCAAATGGGGGAAGGTTGTGAAGGAATGCTTAAGGACAAAACTGTTTGAAGGAGCAAGGTACGAAACAAGAGCGAACGGAAGGACATCAGGAGAAACAGAAAACGAGGAATTGAGCAAGTCAATGGGCGGACATTAGCAATAGAGAGATGGAGGAGGAAAGAAAGGAAGATCAAAGTGAAAACAGAGAGAGATTAGGAGAAAAATGAGCGTCTGTGTGAGGGAGCTGTTGTCCGCTTGCATACACGAGCAGAACACTTTCCCACCTGTCCAAATTTAGGTGAATGGGGAAGTAATTGGAGACAGATGTAATCAATTCTGGTCTGACATAATTCTGAAAAAAAAAAAAAATCACATTTCAACGTAGTAGTGTCTGTAATTTGATGAATAAATGGCAGTGGGTGAAAATATAGTATAGCATTAGCAGTGGCGCCAGTGTTACATGATCTTTGAAGGGACACATTTCCTCCCCAACAAATGTTGTGGGTATAAAATTATGCAGTAGACAACCTTGAAGTTGTTTCTGCCATTGTCAAGTAAATTGAGAAATTTCCTGGTCATTAATAATAAATGTATTTTGTTAATTAGTTTATTGATTGGAATATATAGCCAATATTTTTGACCAACTGTGATATTCAGCTTTATTTATTTGTATTATTTTTTATTATTATTTTTAATGGCTTAGTTTGGGGAATATTCCACAAAGTGCCTGTTCTGGGATAAAAACAATTGTAAACAATATTACTGTCTTATACTGTATTTTTAATAATAATAATTGTTATTATTAAAAATCAGACTTGGTGAGCATAAGCAACTTTTTTATGTTTTACAGACCCCACAAGTATTTATTTTTATAGCTTTTTTGTGTTTTTGTTTCTTCAAGGATATCTTTTTCTTGGATTTCAGGTTCCATTAGTTTAATGTATTGCAGAAACAAGAGCTGTACCATAAAATCATAAAGCACATGCAAAAATTAAGCCAGGTTTATCAATGCATGCAAAAGGATCTGCATTACAGCCAAATACAGTGCGTAAACCAAAGGAGCATGAGAACAGCTGAAAAAAAAAAAAAAAAAAAAAAATTGAGCCCAGACCTAAACAAAACGTAATATCAGTTTTGATATGGAAATACGGAGACATTCGCATCCTCAGATTAAATATTAATAAAGCGCTGTTTTTTATGTGTCCATAATATACATTATGTATTCTTTTTCTTCCATTCAGATCGGGGAACAGAGTTTCAAAGAAAAACTTTGAAAATTGAAAATGGTTGGATCAACTCTCCTCTCCCTCTGACACCAAAGCGAGATGTGAGGTATAATAAGGCAGCTTTAATTATGAGCAGATGATTGTCAGAGAGCATCTTTCCTTTTGTCTCACTCGTCTCACTTCCTATCTTGATAATAAGACACAAGCAGGCAAAGTGTAAGCAAACAGCAAATAGACACGCACACACATACAAAATCGCCATTCACGAAGATGTATGAAAAACAACAACACCTTGTGTATTATCTGAGCTTGTGTGTGTGTGTGTGTGTGTGTGTGTTTGTGTGCATAATGCAGCAGTGTTTTGACAATGGCTGTAAAGTGGAGCAAGTGTCGGGCCCTTGTGTGCAGGTCATCACTCCTAATGCAGAGCGTGTCATCAGTTCCCGGGACAACAGCAGAAATGATGTGGCCGATACATATGAAACAGGCATCATGCATAAACATGGCGTCCCATGGTGGGAGGGAGGGGGAAGAGAGCGGGACTACTGTGGCAGGGCCGGGGGGTGAGGTGACGTTGCCACGGGGATATTGCTTCTCAGGGTCTTAGCTTAGATGGCTCTTCAACCCTGTTTATTATTCATGAGCTTTGGGGTGGTGTAATAAGCCACACCTCAACTGGGCAGCTGCGGCAGGTCTGCGCTAAGTGATGGATCGTGACAGCGCTGACGGAGAATATATCACCATTAAGATCAAATGCACCTCTCTACTTCAGAGCAACATGCACACACACACTCACACACACACACACACACAAAATACTGGACCGCTGCTATCTGACTATCAGTGCTGTCCAAAGGAAGAAAAAATCTGCATTAAAAAAAGGTCACACATAAACCTAACTTCTACCTCATACTGTACAATTGTGTGAGAGGCTGTACTTACATTAAAGAGGGTTGTATGACCAAAATCTTGAAGTGTAATTAAGCAGTAATCCTATGAGCAAAAGTGCTGTTGTTCAGGTAATCACAGTCATGCTGATATACAGAACAAAAGCATCATATGGCTTGTAAAAACAGTTAAAAAAAACTAAAAGTTAGCGGGAAACTATTTTGGACTTAATTAGACTATTTTGCTATGTCAAAAATAATGTAACTGGAGTTGTGATTCGTTTTACTGTGAATTAGTGTTGAATGAATTGATTTGGTTGACTGAATAACTTATTGATTCCGTTAAAGAATCGTGTTTCTTTCCTCAGAAAATCTGTGTTTTTGAATGATTCAGTTTGGTTGAGTGAATGAATCAATGATTCACTCATAGATAGTCACTGCATCTGAAATCGTATACCAAATACTATGTTTGCTGAAGAACTTCCTTCCAATTATAATCCAGACATACTCCTCAAGTTGTCATTGTTGACCTACACTGGATTTGGTCCTTGCTTCATTGCTGTTACACTGTAAACACGGATGTCACACTGTGAATGATGAATCAACGATTCATTAATAAAGGTAGTCACTTGTATCACTCCATAATACATCAATATTTTTGGACAAATCAACTAAGTAAAGGACTCAGTTTATATCCACACTCTTTGAACATCATTCAGACAGTCACATTTAAAGACTAACTATTGGCTTAAAAAATTATTAATAATAATTAATAATAATAATAATTAATAATAATAATAATAATATCTAATTACTGCTTTGAGTTAAATTAAATCTCTACCAAGTGACACATTTCTACAATTGAACACTATATATCTTCATACGGCCCAGTCCTTATTGACATGCAAAGCTAATTCAGTTCAGTGAGATCATTAACCCCTGTAGATAGCAGTGCTGCAGGTACAATATAATATTGCCATTACCAGCCAGCTAACAGAGGCTTTGCTAAGCTGAGCTTTGCGTCAAACATTGATTTGTCCCAAGGTGCCGCTGAGAAGTGCGTAGAGCTCCTTAGTCACTTGAACTCGGGTTCTCAGTGATCACACTTCTGTGGATCTGTAGATGTTTGTAATGTTGTACCATAGCGCCGGCCGCTTTCAAGTGTTTAGTGTTATGGTAGGGAATTGAGCCACGGCTCAGCCTGCACAAACCCCTCACTCTTGTAAGCTTGTATTAATGCTGTAAATAAAAGCACATGTATTGGTTTCTTTTGCTGCCTCGGCGCCTGAAGGAGAAAGCGGCAGCTTTTTTCGCCTCTTTTCTCCTTCGCTCTTTAGTGGACTCTGCTTTATAAAGGCAGTGTTATTGACCTCCCATCCTTTGAGAGCCACGCGTTACTGTGCAGGTGAGGAGAATGAGGATACTGCCCCTTTAATTCATCAAAAGCAGAGATGTGTGGAAGGGGGTGTCGAGGAAGAAAAAAACAGCCCTAGCCAGTGTCTACAAGCTGCATTCCAAAGGGAGATGTTTTCAATTCACTTATTATAAAAAGGTCATTCAGGGTCAAGTTCAATGCCATGGAAAAGAAGTGCTCGCTGTGCGGAGCACCACCCACACAGTGTGCACCCGCTGGAGAGAGAATTACTGGAACTATGTAACTTAATTTTTTTGGCAAAATATAAGAAAATTAGCCCTGCATGCTATTTACATTCAGGAAAAAAAAAGGTGAAATGGAGGGGGAGAGAAAGAGGTGGGCATTAGCGATTTGGCGGTGGAGAGGAAGGTGATGGAAACCATAACAAAGTAAACATGCTCTCCAGAAGAGCCGCTCTGTAATGATGTTATTAGTATGCATGTGGCCAAGCCCAAATGTAGCCTATATAACAGTCCAAGCCCACTTTCACCCACCACATTTTTTTATTCCCCCCTTCTCCCTCCAATAATGGCTTTAGACTCTATTCAGAGTGAGGGACACTCGCATGGGCAGCAAAAGCACGGGATTGGGAGATAATGCACATCGGCAAATAGAACATGACCGCCGTGTCCAGCGTCAACGCTGCCCATTGTCTGCTCTGAGAACGGATGATAGCGACTGGGGAGGACAACAAAGCTGGTCCACAATGGATCGAGCGTATTAAGACTGCGCCCAGACCACTGGCTAGCTGCACGGAATGAGCCAGAGGGAAAAGAGACATGGAAAGGAATACGTAATAAATGAAATTAGGTTCTGGCCACTGTCGCATTGGTCGTCCGTTATGAATACCTTCGGTTTAGGATGTGCAGGCTATTGAGGTGCATCTGAAAGAATGGTGGAATGGTGAGGGCAGGGGCTTACGGTTCATTTGCATATGCATGTTATTCTGCATGAAAAGGGGGCAGGGCGCAGAGGGGGGACTGATGCGAAGAGAGAGAAAGAGGCCATCTTCGGTCCAGCTATATTGTCGGCACAAGGACAGCAAACATGTTTGGCTTTTGTATTCAAATTTTCATGAGGATCATTGAAGAGAATGTGTTGAAAGGTGCATTATATGAGATTTTTGTTCTTTTAAAAAAAAAAAAAATGTATTATTATTGAGCGAATACATTAGATACATATGATAAGCTTACAGTAATGATGTATATATCGGAGCGGTCAGGTTGGACTTGACAGGAAATTTCAGGTTTACATCGTCATTTACAGAATGTCATGTCTCTAAACAGTTAAAAGAAGTCTATATGTGACCCTGGACCACCAAAGCAGTCTTATTTCGCTGGGGTATATTTTTAGGGAATAGCCAAAAAAACATTGTATGGGTCAAAATTATCAATATATATATATATATATATATATATATACATAGATTTTTTTTTTTTTTTTTTTTTTAATGACAAAAATCATTAGGATATTAGGTAAGGATTCCATGAAGACATTTTGTAAATTTCCTACCATAAGTATATCAAAACGTAATTTTTGATTATCAATATGCTTTGCTAAGAACTTCATTTGGACAACATTAAAGGCGATTTTTTTTCAGTATTTTGATTTTTTTGCACCCTCAGATATAAGATTTTCATCGGCCAAATATTATCTCATCCTAATAAATCATACATCAGTGGAAAGTTTATTTACCCAGCTTTCAGATGATGTATAAATCTCAATTTCGTTTTGTGGTCCAGGGTCACATATGCTATATGATGGTCTATATAGCTATATGATGGCATATAACCACATGCCTTGTAGGACTTTCTTCTTAGGGTCTTGGTGTAGAATGACAGTTTAGCTTCAATATTTTCATTTATGATTTTTTTTTTTTTTAAATTGACACTCTCCAGCCATCCACAATGTTGATTTTCATTTGTTTATCATCTTTTTTTTTTTTTTTTTTTAAAGAAAAGGGATGAGAAATAACATTCTTAAATGATTTACGAGATGTAGAAATTTACAGTCCTCCATTTATATGTATTTAAAAGTACTGCATGATGATTTTTGTTTGAACACATTTGAGGCTGTAAGCTCTCATTAAATGTAACCCTACATTAAATAAATAAATAAAAAAGATCACACCCCATACCAGTTCAGTTCCACCAGCACAATGTGTAAGATGTGTAAAAGCAGTGAATGTGAGAGCATGTTAGACTGAAAGAACGAGAGGGTGAGAGATCTTTGAACCGCTATGTCTGGGAATAATCGTCTTCCAAGTTTGATTAATTATTGTAATCTAAGCAAAACTTATTTTTTGAAAGTCAAAGGCTGACATTTTCATGGCATTCATTTGTAATGCTGTACTCAAAACACACAGGTCACCAGGTAATTAGCACTTCTAATTGCAAAAACTCCACAGCACATGTATGTATGCAAAAATACCATCTGGAAGATGTCCGCTGAGAAGTTTACCCAATATTTCTCTTCTTTCTTTAAGAATATGTCACATATTCATATGATTTAATCTTTGACCCTTACCTGATGTCTTTCATTGTTAATTAAAGCATAGGTTGATGAACATCTAGATGGCTGAATGACAAAGCATGTGGGCAGAACACACGTGTTCTATTTTAGAGTGCTAAATATGTACTCAATGTTCTCAAATGTTGAAAATCAGATCCAGTAACTATAAAGATTCCTTTAAATTTTCAGGATTTTTCATAAAAGTGTGACCTATTTTTATCCACGTTTTTATACACGTTTACACAGAAATCTGCTTCAAATTAATGCTGTTCATCTAAGCTTTCTATTCATCAGAGAATCCTGAAAGAAGTGTATCATGTTCTCCACAAAAATGGAAAGCAGCACTAACTTTTCTCTATACTGGTATTAATAAGAAATGTTTCTTGAGCTCCAAAATAGAATGCATATTAGTATAATCTCAGCAGTTTTCTAGAATGATAAATTACTCTAAAAAACAGTTAAATAAAATTGAAATTAGATTTCACAATATTACTGTTTTTTACCGTATTTTTGTTAAAAAAATACAGCCTTGGCTTGCATAAGAAACTTATTATAACTTTTGAACTAAAACAGTATTATACTATAATTCAATGAGATGCTAAAGTGTTACGAATCATATTTATTTATTTTCTCTATCCTTAGAAAGCCTTTATTCTTTCTTTAGTCTACAAATTTTGATTCACTCCTGTAAACTTGTGACAATTTGAAAGTCAAACCTGAGTATTCATAAGCACAAACTTTCATGTTGTTGTATGGCTGTACTTGTATTTGACAAAGTTCATCGCTTCCAATAAATTGGAGCCAGGCCTGTGAGGATGTTGAGTCAGCAAATGTTCCTCTTCATCATTTTGATGAAACATCATTGGTGCTGAGAGATGTTGGGGTGTGTGATGGTCTCAGTGGGGTAACGATTGCACCACGCGTCCTGATTCAGCTACACGCAGAGATGTTGTGCGCCATTGTTATTCATCTCATTTCATACTTAATGGTCAGATTTTCCATTAGGCATGCAATCATCCTGTTTGTGGAATATTGTGACTTTTGCAGAGTTTCTGGAGGGAAATGAGTGGTTTTGATTTATTTGCTCATTTCTCCAGACACGGACTTCTCCAAGTCTGCGTGGCGGGGAGAGCATCTTCTGCTCTCAGCCGTACCCTGGATAAAAAGCCATGAATCTCAAGCTGAGTTGGCCAAAGTCAACTGGTTAAATCTGTTAGTCTTGGCAGTGAGATGATTGAGGAGAACCATAAATTCAGCAGTAGCCTTTACTGTCAGCAGCCTCTTGGGACGTGCGGTCGTGTGGATCATCCCCTTGGTGGAAGAGCCTCGGTGTGTCCATGACGTTGACCTCTCCTGACCCCGCCGCCGTTAAAAACTCCATCTGTCTCCTGTCCAGATTTCTAACACCTCTTTCTGGCCTGAACACCTGGAACTTACCAGCCTCGAGACAACTTCTTGTTCTCTGCAGAAAAGAATTCCTCTCAAAAATCAGCCTTTTGGAATCCGGCCCCTCAGAGGGAAGTCTTCCGCAGTTAAGACCTCCACAGCTCAGTCTGTTTGAACTAAGCCTTTGAGGACTTAGCCTTTCTGTGGGCTAGTGAAGGCCAGAGCTGAAAGGAGGAGAAAGAAAAGGAAAGAAACGTGAAATAGAGGGAGGCAGAAAGAGGGCACGGCCGTGTGATTCAGCATTCAACTCTTTGCAGCGACATTCTGTGTGCCGCTGCTCAAGGCAGCCACCAGCTCTGGTTCACCAAATGTCACTTTGCTTTGCTTTCTGTTTTGTGTAACAGCATATGACTTGGAATTAAACATAAATGTTTTCGGACAAAAGACATTTCTCATGATGAAAAGGTGGTAGGTTAAGCTTCAGTGGTTATCTGGTGTTGTTAATATTGTTGTTGATTTCCAGTATTTTTTAGTCAATATAGCATATTTGATTAGGTGTTTCTTGACCTACTACAACTTAATAGGTTCATTCACACACAACACGCAAATTAACCAGGGTTCAGAAAAAAAGGGCCCTTTAGTTATTTCATCTGTTTTGTTTTTTATTATCTGTTCTCTAACAGTGGATTAATGTTGAAATATTCTATTCAATGTACATCTAATTTTGAGATTAGTAGAATATCCACAATCTAGCTGTCTTTATTAGTAAAGTTACAGACTGACCTCGTGACTGAAGAACACACATTTCAAGGCTATAGATTTGTAGTGCAGCAGGAAAGTGGAGTAGATGGTATATTATTGTGTTATGACATTTCACTTAAATATATAGATTCATTAAAAACAGACACCCTAAATTTGCGGGTCTCAACTAGAGTGCCAGGGTCCATTAGGGGGCATCAGCAAATTTAATGGGGGCTAAGACAAAGCAAGCATTAAAAATAAGCTGGAACAAAAAAACAATGAAATTTATGTCTAGACATGATTACTAGACATTTAAATGAACAAAGTAGAATAATTCCATGGGCATTTTTATACATTTTATAATTTAGATCAGAAAAAAATCAGACAAAAAAAATTCATAGTCTAAAACATTCCTCAACATTTTTTTTTTTTTTAAATCCACATAACTTTAAAAACTTTGTATGCTGCTGTATATATATTATAATAAAAAGTCGAAACTTTTTACAATATGCTTACAGTAATACCAGCAGTGGTTCTCTGTACTTTTGCTTTCTGCCTGAGTGTATTGTGTGTTCGTCGTGCTTTGTAATTTCGAGGCTAGTGTATTGTCCTGAAGCTCTGCTGACTGCATTGAATTTGTTCTTCTGAAGGTGGTATGTCATTTTTCTGTGTCAGTATTGCAATGGTGTACTTTTGTAGAGTGTGAAGCCTCTGGTTTAGAGGTGATTCTATTGTTTATTATTATTATGTGGTGTTGGACTGTGGTTTAGTACAAGTGAATAGATGTACTCTTTGTTCCTGGTGAACTGCCTCCTTAGGTAGCGTTAAAGGCATCACATGCACATTTCTGATGTGTATGCATTTTCAAAATATAGGCAAAGTTATTATGTTACATTGAGTGATGTCTTGATTTTGCCATAACTGCAATGTACTTCAGTAAAGATTATTTTATTATTATTAGTATTCTCAAAAGTTTAAAAACTCACAATCTTTTTGTATTTAAAGATGCTGTAGGGAACTTTTGTAAAACAATATTTTTTACATATTTATTAAACCTGTCATTATGTCCTGACAGTAGAATATGAGACAGATAATCTGTGAAAAAAATCAAGCTCCTCTGGCTCCTCCCAGTGGTCCTATTGCCATTTGCAGAAAGTCACCCGCTCCCGGTAAAAAACCACCAATCAGAGCAGCGGTCAGTAACTTTGTTTGTGTTCAAAATGTAGAAAAATGTATATAATAAGCGAGTACACCATGAATCCATTTTCCAAACCGTGTTTTTAGTTTGTCCTGAATCACTAGGGTGCACCTGTAATAAGTGTTTATATTCTGACTATTTTAGATTGCTTCAGGGATACCGCGGCGGAGTAATACCTTTGTAATTCTTCATAGACATAAACAGAGAGAAGTAGTTCCGGCTACAATGTTCTTCCGCAAGACGCAAGCAGTTTTGTTTATTAACCGCTAGAGCGTCAAAAGTTCCCTACCGCAGCTTTAAGAGAAAAAAAAAAAAAAACTGAAACCATTTCCTTACTATTTCCCTTGACATTGATGAATGAAAAAAATAAAATAATCTACACTCTTGTGCTTAACAATGTTGCTTTCATTTTATACTGTAAAACAAAATGCAATGATAAAAAAAAAAAAAAAAAAAAAAAAAACAGTAATATAAAGAAATATTGTAACATTTTTTTTTTTTTCGGCCATTTTAATATATTTTAAGATACAATTTATTCCTTTGTTTGGAACGCTGGATTTACTGCAGCCATTACATAAACATTATAAATGTCTGTCCTGTCACTTGAATTTTTTTTTTTTTTTTTAAGTATTTAAACAGTTTAGTGTACTTGGAAATGGAAATGTCGCAGTGCAGGAAGTCCTGGCTGTAATACTGTGACTCTGTTTGTCTAGATCACAGGTGTTTGTCCACATTTCTTCTTCATAAATGCCCATATGACAAAACTGGGGTACTTGGAACACACAGGGCAGTGGACACAAGCATTTGGACAGCTCTCAACATGTTTGTCATCAAATGAGCCATTATCACAGGTACAGTCCATCTCTCACAGGCAACAGAGTGTATCCAGTATACAGTAATATATACAGTAACTACACTGTATTTAGACCACAGTTTTTATGCTTCAACTGTTTTGACACAGCCCTTTCTCTGTTTCTCTGTTCTTTATTCAGTACAGAAGCTCTAGTGGTGTTGGTCGTCTTCTGAAAGACCTGAGGGACACAACGGCCACCATACACATCTGCATCCTGTATGTGGCTGAGAGGTGGGTGATTTAACACACAAACACAGCCAGACCCTTTAACTGCAGTGATGGTCAGTGTCATGGGACTATGTGCGTGCAGGGTGAAACCTGGGTCAGGAACTGTTTCCTGCTCTGGGTCTCACTCTCATTTCTTAGACAGCTAGGCAGTCCGTGCACAACTGGCTATTTTCTTACAGTACATGCTAACCTTGACAACATATAGGCCCTGTGTGACACATTTGTGAGTCTGGCTGCAGGTTAAGAAAAAAGATTTTAGTCTGTTTTGTTTTCATGCTGTTCACTGGATCTTCCTTAGCCAGCAGAAATTCTTCTAGAATGTGTTAAATTGTGCTTTAATTATGCATCAGACCCCATCACTTTGTTATAACTCGGCAAACCTCCTTTTTCCATTCAGAGCACAATGAGCCCTGGCAAAAAGGAATTTGTCCTTTGTTATGATTAGATTCATCCGTTTGATCGCAGTTGAAACGGTACGAGAATCAAAGCTTGGCACTGTCTTCCTTTTTTCTCTCTTACACCTCATTCTGCTCATCTCGCAGGCTTAAACATTGTAGCCATGGCAATGAGAGTTTGGGATGAAAAGAACCCATAATTTTGCAGCGGGATTAATTCTGAAACATAAGATGTGCTGCGTGAAATCCTTGTCAAAACCCCGCAAATTCTCCGCTGGCCGGCAGATCCGTTGCGCTCAGCTCTGTGTACCGTGTGATTTGACAATGTGGTCGTTTTTTGACTTATTTCTCCAGACTATTGACATGTTGACACAAAGTGGTTTTGCAGACAGACAGTGCCCATATTTCAATCAACATTAACCGAGACATTGGACAGAGGTAGAGTGGTAAAAGCAGAAGTGACATGTAGAGACACATCACCAGACAACTATAATTTCTGCCTGATGCCAGCTGGGAGCTCCAAGAGCAGAATAAACATTTAGCGTAGCGGGAGAAAACGGAGACGGTAGTCAACGACTGAAAAACTGCCCTGCTGAGTAAGCTTTTATTTTTGGATTTTCCATGATTATATGGAAACTACTTCCATTTGTATTATTGGAGGCTATCATGAGATGGCTCATCCACAAAAGAGATCATGTGCTACAGGAATGATTTCTGAGGGAAAACAGGGTCTTGCAGTTGTTGCAAAACCATAGGCAACAGAGTCAAATATATTTACTCAAATAAACAAATAATAATAAAGCAGTTTTGAATTTGTGTGGTGGTACAAGTTGTTTCTTTGTGTCAGTCCAGTGAGTTCATAAGTTCACTGCTGTTCAGTAATTTACTCTTGAAGTGATTTTAGTATAAGATTTATTCACAGCTTATGACTCAATAAATGCACTTTGCCTATTAATACAATTATTATTGCCTAGCTTAAAGCAATCTTGACAGTTGACCAGGGCGTTCCAATAAAACAGAGACAAATAAACCCCAACAAATCATGAAGATTGTACATTATGCTTTTTCTCATTGGAATTCTGAGTGATGATCTGAATGTTGTGCTTACTATTGATTCTATAAGTAGTTTAATCATGACAGCAACATCATGAAAGTAGGTATAGGAATAATAATAATAACCCTACAGCTGAAGTTAAGAAGGCAAATATTCCACTCCAGCCACATTTGAATTATCTCTGTGTATTATAATGCAGGCCTTGCAGACAGACCTCTCCACCTCTGTGTCGGGATCCAGATGTATGTGACGTTAAAGGTGAGAGCATCTGTATTCAGCAGAGAGCTTTAGGCTCCAGACAGTCATCAGGGAAGTTTGGGAGCTTATATCCCCTGGATGAAAACTGTGTGTGATGCAGCTTTACTGCAGATTCAACTCTAAATCTACCAAACAAAGACAGGGATTAACTGTTGAGACAGAGCAGGCTTGGCTACTGAGGTACACCTTCCATTCGTACACTCAGTTTCTTAAAAATAAAGTGTGTGAAGGAAATGAGGAGCAATTGATAAAGACCAGCATCGGTCCAAGTGGAGTTTCAGTGCTGAGGTTATTTTTGCCATACGTAAGACGCTGAGCTCAGCAGAAAACATGTTGAAGTAGACTATGAAGCTATTTATCAACCCTAGACTTTGAAATGTCGCAATGTTTTTCATCGGTTTTGCTCCATTTCACTTCTTAAAATAAAATAAATAAATAAATAAATATAAAGATGGAATTAACTGCTCATACATTGTTTGAAGTAAGGAATTTGTCGGGAATGGTACGGTGATGGCAATATTATAAAATATATTTAGATTCAGATAATTCAGATGATTACAGCTACACTATGGTGTTTGCTTTTAGTTCTGTGTATTTTAATTACTTTTTAATTGAACGCTGTTACCACTTCAGGGAGAAAAAAAGATAGTTATAATAAATGTAAAAATAGTAGTGAGGTTAAGTCTAAAAACAGTTGGAAATAGTAAGTTCAAAAAGTTACAGAATGAGATATGGAAACAAAAGGTCAGGAATAAACTGAGATAAAAAAAAAATCGAATAATAGACTTAGTCTAATTTTTTATGAATAAATTCAGATACAAAGAAGGCTACAAAGAATCTGCAGTATAAAAGTGAACTTCATCAATTAACTTCAATCTTTTCTGGGGCCATAAATAACAAACTTGGTGCGAGAGTGCTAAAAAAAAATGTAAAATGTGAAGTGACATTCAGCCAAGTATGGTAACCCATACTCAGAATTTGTGCTCTGCATTTAACCCATCCGAAATGCACACACACAGAGCAGTGAACACACACACACACACACACTGTGAGCACACACCCGGAGCAGTGGGCAGCCATTTATGCTGCGGCGCCCGGGGAGCAGTTGGGGGTTTGATGCCTTGCTCAAGGGCACCTAAGTCGTGGTATTGAAGGTGGAGAGAGAGCTGTTCATGCACTCCCCCACCCACAATTCCGTCCGGCCAGAGACTAGAACTCACAACCCTTCGATTGGGAGTCCAACCCTCTAACCATTAGGCCACGACTTCCCCATAAAGGCCCATATGTATTTCTCCCTCCGTCATCCTTCAGTACTGTGTGTCAATCCATTCAACCTGAATGCCACACACACACCTGGACAAAGTATGAGTGATGAAAGGACTTCTTATCAGTTTCCGAGTCAACATGTGGTTGACACATCCCGCAAGGACACTGATAACACCACACAGGCACAACAAGCACTGCTCATGGACAACATCCTGCCTGAGCCCTGCCCACCGAGCACATCACAGACAGACTGTGATGTATCAGAACAGCTCCAAGAATCAGCACCCAAGGACGACTTTCTGGAAAACAGCCAGGGAAGCCTGGACAAAATATAACAGCCACAGGAATCACCGGAGCCAGAGCCATCTCACCAGACACATTATCCCTCTCTCCAGCAGCTTCACTTCTAAGCTTCTCATAGAAAATGGAGTAACTAGTGTATCCTTGGACCGAAGTCTCCCACTGTTTTTCTACAAGCCCACAGATGTCAACTAAAATATGGCGGGCCCCCCAATCACTAAAGCCTGTAGGCCCAGCTCATCCTCCCTCTCCTGCCCCAAACCCTGCCCCATCTAGGTGAACCAAAAACAACTGATAACAGCTCTCAGGGATATTTGTCAGTGCCCCACTATGATAGCAGCAACATTCACAAATGTTTACAGAACAAGGGGGGAACCCAGTGTGCCTATAGCATTCTCTATTTCTGTTTGATCACATTATAGAAAGTCTAAGGCCTTCTCAAACCTTACCGCTGACCCATCTAATCTGCGGCCTATTATGCATCAAACTAAGATTACTGTAAAGACACAGTAGTACCATCAAGTTAGCATTTTTAAACATTTGCTCACTAAAAAATAAATCATTTCTGACCAATAACTTAATAACCACAAGCAACCTGGATTTTATGTTTCTAAATGAAACATGGCTAAAAGTCAGCTTCAGTGTAACAATCCTCAATGAAACAACCCATCTTAACTTTACTCTGTCTGCAGAGCTTTTCGGAGAGGTGGAGGTGTAGTTGCTCTATTTTAAAGATTTTTATCACTGCAAGCAAGTGTCAATTGGTCAGTACTTGTCTTTTGAATATCAAGGTATTGTGCTCAAAGGTGCTCCAAGCATTCTGTTTGTCAGTATTCACAGGCCAATCTCCAGCTTTTGTTGAAGAGTTCACAGAACTGTTATAAATGATTTCCTCAGAGTTTGACTGTTTTGCTTTTGTTTTTTGTTTTTTTTACACATTTGAACTGATTCAGCATATGCATGGACCCCCCCCCCCCCCCCACCACCCACAATCGTGGACACACTCTGGATCTAATCATCAGTAGAGGTCTAAACATTTCATCCATTGTTATTAAGGATGTAGCACTATCTGATCACTTCTGTGTTTTCTTTGATATATTGATCTCTGCCACCACTGGATCTAGATCTGTCTCGGCCAGAAAGAGATGCATTAACAAAAACACTAGTTTGTTTTTTAAGGAGGCTACGGGCCCTATTTTAACGATCTGAAACGCAAGTGTCAAAACGCGAAGCGCAAGTAACTTTGCGCCCGGCGCAAATCTAAAATGGGTTGGTCTGAAGTAGCTTCATTATTCATAGGTGTGGTTTGGGCGTAACGTGAAATAAAAACCAATCAGAGCGTCATCCAACATTCCCTTTAAAAGCAGGTGCGCAAGTTCCATTATGGATTGCTATTATTATGGCGTATTTACCAGGCGCACGCCAGGAGCGGTTCACAGCCGAGGAGACTGATGTTCTTGTAAGAGCAGTGAAAGACAGAGAAGTTGTGTTGTATAGGGATGGGAGAAACCCACCCAAAATAGCGTCGGTTAAACAGGCGTGGGAGGAAATAGCCACAATTTGTCAGATGTCCTTATATACACATATGTCTTGCCACTATTTGGCCAACAGGTCTGATCCTTAATTACTACAATTAGCCTGAATAATTTGTAAGCTAGATTTATGCCTATTTTTTCACATCTTCGTGGCACACCACAATGATTTCCGTCATCTCACGTGTTAATATTTTTTAGTGTAACAATTTATGATTTGCAAAAATAACTGTTGCATCTGTGTAGATTACATGAGCAAAGTGTATGCGCGTTGTGCAGGCTATACATTATGGTCAAGCATGCGCCCTTAAAATAGCATAATGAACAACGCGCAACGCGCCACTGACTTTAGACTAGGTTTTTTCTGGTCAGTGGCGCAATTGTTTAATGGAACAACAAAATAGCACCAGGGATTGTTTCATTCACTAGTTTAGCGACGTGCTTCTGTGGAGGGAAAAGCACGCTTTGCGCGGGTGCAAAATAGGAATGACACATGCGTCGGTGTACAAAGTCAATTGCGCTGGGTGCAAGATAGGGCCCTACATCTTTAACACTAAACATTTTGCAGACTCTGTTGATCTTCTCCTTGATTCATTTAACTCAAAAGTTAAGATGGTTATTGAGGATATTGCTCCTGTAAAAGTCAGTAAGAAGAATGGCAGACAAAAATCACCTTGGAGAAAGTCAGCAGAAGTTCAGAGATTGAAAAGACAGTGCAGAAAAGCTGCACAGGTGTGGCAGAAGACCAAACTTGAAATTCATTATATAGCCTTTATAAAGACAGCATTCATGTATTCAATGTGAAACCAGCCAGAGCTAGAAATGGTGAATGCCTTACTTCTTTCTGGGACTTTTCCAAAATCCCTGAAAACCACAGTTGATAAGCCCCTTCAGAAAAATAACAATATTAATAACACTATATTGAGCAACTATAGACCAATTTCAAATCTTCCTTTTATAGGCAAGATTATTGAAAATGTATTTTATTAATCAGCTGAACAACTAATTGAAATCAAATGGAAAAGTATAAAAAAGCATCGTCAGAATAGTCCATCAGCCATCAGTGGTTCAACCTAACGTTATGAAGCGACGAGAATACTTTTTGAATGATACCCAGGTTTACCTAGCCTTATCGACAAATGACTGCAGCCCCATTGACTCCCTCTGCCAGTGCACTGATGAAATTAATAGCTGGATGTGCCAAAACTTCCTTCAGGAGAAATGCAGCTCATACAGAATGCTGCTGCCAAGATTCTGACAGAAACATCTGAGCGTATCACACAGGTGATTACACTGGCTTCCAGTTATATTTAGGATTTTTTTTAAAAAGTGCTTTTAATCATTTATAAATCACTCAATGGCCTAGGACCAAACATGGCAGATATTTTCATTGAATAGAAACCTAACAGACCACTCAGATCATTAGGATCGAGTCAATTAGAAATACCAAGGGTTCACAAAAAACAAGGGGAGTCTGCTTTTAGCTATTATGGAATCAGCTTCCAGAAGAGAACAGATGTGCTAAAACATTAGCCACATTTAAATCTAGACTCAAAACTCAACTGTTTAGCTGCGCATTTATTGAATGAACACTGTGCTATGTCCAAACTGATTGAACTGTATTTTATATATAACCATTTCCTATTTTTAACAGTTTTAAATGAATTTTAAATCAATTATTAAATAATTCTAGAAGTTTTGAAATTCCTTGTTTTATTTTTGATTATTTTACTTCATGTTATGTAAAATGCTTTTATTTTATTTTATTTTGCAGGCAGCAGCATGCATTCGATTACGTACTGATTTTGTGTGTTGCCCAGCAATGGCAGAATAAATTAATAGCTGTGGTGGTGTTGTTGTTTTTGTTTTGTTTTTTAATTGCTGTTGATCTTACTGGTAGATAGGAGGTGGACAGAGTGTAAGAAAGAGGCTGGTAGGTGTCCAGGTGGGTGTTTGCACAGCAAGATTACAGCGTGACAAGTTGGTTTGGAGTGCTGAAATCCCGTCCCTGCCCAATCGCACTGATTAAAGATTATGCTGTCATAATACTGCGACTGGAGACAAGGAAGATAGTTTTTCTTTATTAAACTTTCATAAAGGTTTATACTGGCAATGCATTATAAATGAGACAGAAGGTCAGAGAACATAAGAACATAAACTCACTACTTTTCTCACTACCTCAGACCTAAACGCAAAAACACACACAGAAACAAAATCAGTGTGTGCAATGCAGGTGTTTACAGTGTTAGAAAGCTTGACGTTGCTTTGCAAACCTTGCTTCTGGTATATTTTTAAGTAATTTTAAAATGCTTGATAATTAAAAAAAAAAAACATTTTCTTTTTTCTTTTTTTTTTCTAAGGGACATATAAGTTCAGCAGCCAATTGATGTCTTGGTTTGACATTAAATTGAAGCATTTTTCCTGAATCGAAATAAGCTACTAATATGCCTTATGTGATGTTAGACTACTCTTTACTGTAGAGTGTACATGATTTCAAAGATATTTTCTAAAATTATATATTTTTTTTCTTTCTTAAAAATGCTTTAATGAATGAAAAATGACTGGATCAAATAGGAATATAGTAATCAGTTAACTGCTCAAGTCTAGAGACAAATACTGTATGCTTATTCAAAGAGAAGATTGACTGATAACCAATCACAAACCAGAAAGGACAACTGAGGACACTTCCTGACAGAAAACACTTGATGACAAAAAGATCCTCAGCTTCAAAGCAGAGGAGAAAAGGTCTATTACTGAAGGCAAAATATATGAATACGTTTTTCTCATTAACTGACCTTTTATGGGGTTAATGGAATTGGTTTATGAGGGTGGATGCGATCTTGAAATGCTGTCACGGTTGAATATATTGAAATTATTAATAGGTTTTTATTAATTAATTAATTTATTTATTTATTTATTTATTCGTCTGTTAATAATTTAAACAAATCAGCATATTACAATTATTTCTGACACCGATTGATGTAATACTGAAGACTGGAGTAATGGCATCATAGTAAAAAAAAAAAAAAAATATATATATATATATATATATATATATATATATATATATATTTCACAAGATCACTCTTTTATACAGTTATTAAGTAAATCCAGCATTTGTGAACAGAATAGACTTAAAAAGGGGTCTGACTCTGACGAAGCTGAAGTTTAAATATGAGCTGACCATTCAAATCAACAGATATAAAGACACCACTGCTGACTTTTGTTTGTGATTACAATTTTGGGGCTACTGGACCTTCAGCCCGTTCAGCATGGTGTAATGTTACCATACTTCTCTGTCTCTGAGTGTGTGAAGTCTGTCCAGGCTTGCCTGCACTGGGCACCGTCTCGCAGGCACGCCGGGTCTGATCAGTACCTGTGTTAAAATATGCCCAGACTCCCTGCCAAGCCCCCCAGCTGAGACGCTCCAAGTGTCCCGCCGTAGAATGGGACCCAGACGAAAAAGCAATTCGCACATCTCTTCATTTGATTTATTTATTTGATTAGCAGTGTTCTGGAGCGGGCGGCGCGGGAGGGCCATGTATTTCAGCCGGGACTGTCTGCTCCAGCAGGCCTGGCACGGGCAGGAGATTGAGGTCTTGCCATCGCAATCTTCAGCTGGCGCTAGCACCGGGGGGAGAGCCTTCACCCTCCCACTTTTAAATAGAGAGAGGAGTTTTTATCCAGCTGTATTACTTTCCTTATTCCCAAACGCTGCCCAGCTGGCCTGCAGAGCGCCTGTAGTCTATGTCATTACCGCACCGTCATGACTTGTCACATTCAAATGACTTGATATATTTAAATGTAACCAGTGATTGCTGGAAAGCAGAAAAGAAATGGTTCTATCACCAGCTGATGGAGGGAGGTGACATTAATCTAACCAGCACTTCAACAAAGCACTACGCTGAATTTGAGAACAGAAACTGGGAGCAGTCTGTCTGTTCTCTTGTGGTTCTTGGCTTATAATAGACTGAATATGAGATGTTCATAGAGTGAAATTATGAGCTGTTCTTTGTTGGAGGTCAGGGGATCATGCTAGGCCTTCAGAGCTACAATTTGTAAAAGCAAGGTATGCACTGTTCCATTTTCCATTGCTCTGCCTTAAATGCTAGAAGACCGCATACTGTGCGTCAGACATGGCATATTAGTCATTGCGTATTAGAGGATCAACCTTCTAGTAATGATGGAAAGTTTCAGTCAAGTCACCATATTTAAGTCAAGTGCAGGTTTTTTTTTTTTTTTTTTTTTTTTTAGTTTATGACTTACTAAAAAAGCATGAGGGAGTAGAAAGTTGGTTTGTTTATTTATTTATTTTAACAACCAATTTTTTTCTTGTTTTTCTAAAACCTTTAAATTACGTCCAACAATATGTCATATAAGTTTAATCGGTTTACATTGCAGGAATCTCCTGTGATTATGTTCACTTTTGACCAGTGTTGGAAAAAGTGAATTTTTTAAGAATTTTTTTTTTAGTGACTGCCAAAATGTTCATCATTAAAAAAGATCCCACACAAAGTATGGTATGTAGCATTTAATGGAATTTTTTAAAAGATACAGAGCTAGCTTGTGAAAGTAGTGCCAAAATAACACTCAGTATGCAGGTATTTAAAAAAAAAATATTATTATTATTTATTAAACAATTTTTGCAGAAAGAGCAGCTAGATTCCATTCTGAAGTCATTAACCCATTAACCCATTTTATAAAAAAAAGTCATTTTGGTTTAGTCTGGTATAAGTTCTCAAACTTGTAAATCAGCAGTCTTTGAAGACTTTAGAACACATTTCTATTGCAATTCCCAACCAAATAGCTAAATAAAGATGTTATGTTGCATGTGCTGTTGTGCCTGTCTCTCTCCCTCATCTCTCGGGTTAAACATCCCCTGCCCTCTCACAACTCACATTCCCCTCGACCATTTTCTCCAACCAAGTAGTATTTTACCTGACTGCTGGATAAATCCACTTGACTTATTTACACATTTAGAAAAGACTCAATCCTCAAATATGTTCTACTCCAGTGGCACATCCTCATGAAGTTTTAATCAGCATAATTTCTTAACGACGGCTCGGGAGCTGTGGGAAGAGCCGGGAACGTCTTGTTCGTAGATGGAGGAAGCAGCGGCTACTGCTCTCAGCAAGAGCATTAGCGAGTGATTGACACATGGCTGAAACCCATCCGTCAGATGAATGGTTCCTGCGCTTGTCCTGTGCCTCGTCTGAAGGGCTCTTGTCACCTTGCGGGTTGTCACTTAAAGACGAGTTGTCAAAACAACAGAGATGCAGTTAGTAGCCATGCACATAAACAGCCAGTGGGACGGCCTTAAATGTTTATCGTCCTGTAAAGCTATTGATTTTTTGTTGTCATGGTTCAGTGTGCGTGTTCAGTTCAGTCTCAAGTTGCTTCCGCACGTGTCGTTCTGAGATGACGGTATTAATGTTTACTGTTTTTTCCCCCTTTCTCTTCTCCAAAATAAAGGCCTCTCATGTCCCAGTTCTCATCATCTGTTTTCACTGGGCATGACTGAAGTGTTGGTCACACCATTTAGAAAGTGATGACTCTGACCTCTGCTTTGCATATGCTTGGTTAGAGTCTCTGATATACTTCAGTCTGTGTGGGATTTGGTCATTGACACTTCTGAAATTGCCTCCTGAGCTCCGTCTCTCTCTGGCTTTCACTCTTTCATCCTCGTATCATTCGCTCCCTCTCTCAAAACCACTAAAACACACACACTTAGGAATGTACGGCATATTGCCAATTATTACAAACCCAGCCAAGACTTAGTTTATCTTACTGCTGTCTAGATAGTGAAACGCGTTTGTAATTTTCAGCTGGGGTTGTGATATTACAACAACGAACGAATATTAGCGTGCATGCCTTTCTCATAATGTCAGCCGGTGCTTTCCATAAGCACTTCATCTGGATGTGTGGACATTGTTGTTCATGCGTGCCTCGGGTTCGGTGCTGACAGAGGAAGTCGGGACTGAGAGGCTTTGATTAAAGCGTGAGTGTGCAAAGTGGCGGGATAAGGGCCGTTTTGGATCCCCGCTCAGGCGTGGGGCAGGAGGCTAATGATCAGATTACACTGATTGGCTGCATGAAATAAACATGGCGACGGCGGGGCGCTGTTCCCGAGACGTTGCTGGGTAACGGTGTGATAATTTCACCGTCTGTATGAGCTGCCCCTCACCTGTCTGTCTCTAGAGCCTGAGCCCAGCCTTTCATACTAAATACTCCAGTGTTTCCATCCAATAAAATTTTCTTCGCTTTCGTTAGATATTCCTTTTCTGCTCTGAATGAGGTGTAGCATTGTGAAGTTTCTTTTAGCGTTAAAAGGAATGCTCTGGGTTCAGTGAAAGTTAAGCTCAGTCAGAAGTGTTTGAGGTTAACACAAGGAGTTTTGCCTATAATGGGGAGGAAATGGGGTCATTTTTGGGAGAATTTAAAAGTGTATTGTGAAAATAAATAAATAAAGATATATAAATAAATAAATAAAGATATATATATATATATAATTTTTCACTAATTTTGAAGTTGTATTAATGATTTTGGTGTTAAGTTGTCCTGGTAATGGAATAATAGAACTGGTAGAAACTTTACACAGAAAAGGATAGTAAGATTTATTCTCACACAACCATGTTTTGGGTTGGTAAGATTTTTTAAAAAAAGTTTTGAAAAGAAATCTACTGAGGCTGAATTTATTTGATTTAAAATAGTGTCAAACCAGTCCTTTTTTTGTTTTTCTTTTTTTCTGTGATAGCAAAGCTGAATTTTCAGCAGCTTTGTAGTGATTGTTCCGAAATCAGTCTGATATGCTGATCTATTGATATTTTGGAAACAGTTGTGCTGCTTATTAGTTATGTGTAAACCATGATACTTTTTCTTTTTTAGAATTTTTACAATTTGAATGCTCATTTTTATTAATGGAAATAGGAATTTGCAACATTATAAATGTCTCTTCACTTTTAAAAGTCAAACATAAAAAACCTTACTGACCCTAGACTTTTGAATTATCAATGATGCAAATCATGTAAATATTGTTTCTGTCTTGTGGTTAAACCATTGAAACCATTTCAACAATTATTTTTGTGGTAAGCAACATTATGCCAGAAGTACTGTTGAATAAGCTTAACTTGTACTGAACCCTAAATATTCCTTCAATAAATTTTGGTCCGAACCAGCAGACATTCTCAAGGGCACAAGTGTCTTTCTCACTCACATTTCTCCCTCTCGTTCTCATTCCCAATTGCAATAAACACATGTTGTTGTTTTTTTCTCTCCTTTTCGTTGGGATCACACATCCCTGTGCACATGTGCGCAGGTATTTCAGCAAGCAAGCCAGTCACAAATGTACAAAGTTCCCAGTAATAATCCATTCGTTCTGTTCTGTGCTGATTCTTGGTCTAAGCCTGTACAATTATTCAAATCCCAGCTTTTAGCTGCAGCATACAGCTCCCCATGGGGCTCTGCCTCTCTAATCTTGCCTTTGGCCTTGCATTTCAAATGGAATTAATTCCCATAAGGAATGCATATGAAGAGAACCACTAGTGGCTAATCCTGCCGTTTAAGTTGCTGAAACTTACACCTGTCATGTTGTCGTAGGCGAGTGGTTGCGGGTACTGATAGCTGGACTGAAATCCACAGGGCGGCTCCTTCTCCCTTTCTCTTGTTTATCGCCGTCCCTCACCAAAGAAGAGTCCCTCCTTCGCTCTTTCCCTCCCTCTCTCTGTGACTTCTGAGACGAGCGATTGCATGTGTTATTACGGAAGATATGAAGGCTTGGAAACCGAGCGGACGCGTGTCAGCTAATCTGACAGCGGGTGATCTGTGGATGGCGCTCAGGTATGGAGTGGACTGACGAAAATGGTGCACACCAAATTCGGAGCGTGTTTTGTATTCAGCTTACAGGACACAAACATATAAGCGCGGTGGTTTACTGAATCTCTAATAGCTCGTGTCATGTGGGATGTTTTTACCTGAGGGTGATGAAATGTATCTCTTCCTGTGTTATCTGGTAATGTGGATAGTTTGTGCGTCCTCATATGGGAGTTGAAGAGTGTGTGTAGTTATGTTTGGGGAGAGGGAGAGTGTTTCGGTTGCAGCTGGTGTGTGTGTGTATGCGAGATCTCTCGTTCCTCTCCTAGCTGTAGGCGCATAAAGTGAGGATCGGTTCAGGACACAAGCCCATCTGCACACAAGCCCCAGGTAACACAAGCAGCAGCCCAGTTCATCAAACACACACACACAAACAGGACCCGCTACGACTCCCACATGTGCCTCATTACGAACTCTCTGTCTTTTCCCACTTTTAAAACTCTCAGCAGTCTGTTCTTCTGCAGTCAGTCAGTCAGTCAGTCAGGGTGAGAGAATGTGTGCTGGAGTGTAATGATGCCTGTTGCCGTTTGGGTGCTTGGCCTAGCGGCGCTGGGCGTGCGTGCGTGTGTGTGTATATGTGGGTAATTGAGTGGATGAAGAGGACTGGCTGGCTTGTGTTTTGCCCCGTCCTCTCTAGATTTGGAGTTACCCTTAGCATTAGCTTCAGTGCTTGTGATTGCTGGGCCAAATGCCAGGCTGCATGAGAGAGTGTGTCTGGTGTCTCTCCCCTTGGTGTAGGCACCATCTGCCTGCTTGTCAGACATGGGGACTTGTGACTTGGTGACTTGGACTCGAGTCGACTCGAGTCGCTATTTTTAGGACTTGAGACTTGACTCGGACTTGGAAGTTAAAGACTCGGGACTTGACTTGACTTGAGACACGATGACTTGAATGACTTGAGTGTTAATTACATCATGTTTTCAGTTTGAATATAAAATATATAAATTATTTTTTTAAATAAAGTTGATTACTCAGCTGGAGCGCAGGCTGAGAATAGCGTCGTGACTGGATCAGGACACTATCATCAGTCATGCCCTCTCTACCTTACACACACCACGCCCACTTAAATCAGATATCACATCACAACATGTCAGCCTGAGAGGTACCGAGGGTCATCGCTTTTGTCTTCAATAGTTCGCGCCTAAAAACGCGTGGAAAACGCTAGTCGCGCCGCTTTCTCCTTCTTTCCAAAGCGCTCGAGCAGAAGTGCTCCTGGGGCGTCTGTCGTTGCTAAGCATCCATGACACACTCTCTCTCAATGGAGACGCGGAAATTTCAGCAAAGGATAAATGGATTTGCAGCACTAAAAATCGCTCGCAGTAGCTCTGCTACTAAATTCATTTCAAAATGGCAATCCATATACAACTATGAACAGCTGTTCCTTCATCTTAGCTGAGCTTTCAACGTTGATACGAGAAAGGATGAAGCTGATTGGTTAGTTATTGTCACATGACCTGCGGTGCGCTTGCGGCATTCTGAAAAGTTTAGATGTTGAGCGCGTTGCTTCCATTATGAGCGCGCATACCGCGCGCCTACATTGGAAATAACGAACTTGCGCGCAAAGAAGACGTGATGTGAACAGCCCCTAATGATCCGCTAGCAGGCCGTCAAAAAAACGCATTCCAGGGGCGGCGCTAGGGTTGGGCTAAGGGGGCATAAGCCCCGAATATTTTATTGCCTTGTCTTTCTCATAGATCAAAACAATTAATCAGAAAAACAAATGTAGCTGCCGCGATTACCCAATCATGACAAGTGCATATTACATACATATATATATATATATATATATATATATATATATATATATATATATATATATATATATATATATATATATATATATATATATATATATATATATATATAATATATATATATATATATATATATACAGTACAGAATATAAATATGACGTATTTTCAGTTGTTTCATACTTTTTTGTTATGTACAGTACAGACCAAAAGTTTGGACACACCTTCTCATTCAAAGAGTTTTCTTTATTTTCATGACTATTGACTATTGTAGAGTCACACTGAAGGCATCAAGGGCTATTTGAGCAAGAAGGAGAGTGATGGGGTGCTGTGCCAGATGACCTGGCCTCCACAGTCACCGGACCTGAACCCAATCCAGATGGCTTAGGGGTGAGCTGGACCGCACACAGAAGGCAAAAGATCCAACAAGTGCTAAGCATCTCTCGGGGAACTCCTTCAAGACTGTTGGAAGACCATTTCTGGTGACTACCTCTTGAAGCTCATCAAGAGAATGCCAAGAGTGTGCAAAGCAGTAATCAGAGCAAAAGGTGGCTACTTTGAAGAACCAAGAATATTACATATTTTTGGTTGTTTCACACTTAGTTATGTATATAATTCCACATGTGTTAATTCATAGTTTTGATGCCTTCAGTGTGAATCTACAATTTTCATAGTCATGAAAATAAAGAAAACTCTTTGAATGAGAAGGTGTGTCCAAACTTTTGGTCTGTACTGTAAGTTACAAGTTACAATTTTGTTTGATTCCATGATGTATTTTACTGAACATGTGTATTTACAATGCAAATCCAAATTATTTTAATTTACTGACAGTTACTTATATCTTGTCTTTTAACTTTATTAAGATCAGATTCTGCAGGTAAAATAACAATATTAAGGTGACTTGACTTGGACTTGACTTGACATAGCTTGTGACTTGACTTGACTTGACTTGCCCAAGAAAAAAATACTTGGGACTTACTTGAGACTTGAAGGTAAAGACTTGAGACTTACTTGAGACTTGCACATGTGTGACTTGGTCCCATCTCTGCTGCTTGTCCTCCAGGACGTTGCCCGTCCCCGCCGGCCATCTCTGGCCAGGCTTTGTGGGTGATGGACTGCAGGCCTCCTGGCAGGAGGCTAAGAGGCCCAAGGCTGTAGGACCCCGGTCCCTTACTGCCCAGAGATACCCCCCTCTTTAACACTGCATCCCTCTGCCGGTCAAACTACCATGAGAGCAACCAGTCTGGCTCCAACTATGTTTTCTTTTCATGTTCTCTTTTCTGAACAGCCAGACTGCCATATATGTTTGCATTATTAATAGAAAATAGAATTAGTTCATTATTACGTTTAGTAGTAGTAGTAGTATTAGTATAACCTTTGCATCAATAATTATTATTGAATTAATAACGAATTACAATATTATTATTATTATTATTTGGCCAAAGACCGTAAATGCTGGAGAAGATTTGGTGCCTATAATATTAATAATTATAATTTTTATAAGTAGTAGTAGTAGTATGAATAAAAATGTGCCACTTTTAAATTCTAATAATAATATTGTTTTATTTATTTATTCATGCAAACTTATTTGCACAATTTTTATTAGGGATGCACCGATAACCAGTCAATAAATTATGTTGGTTTATAAAAGAAATTATCTGCACTATGGGCCATTTAAATAAATAGTTCAGTTATTATTATTGTATCTGAAAATAAATAGTAGTTGAATATAATACTGTATTTTGGTCTCTGTTGTTAATTTCACCTCCTTAATCTACCAAATGAGAGGGTTCACTTTGAACAAAGTCCAAATGGCAGATATGGGCTTTTTACTTTTTTTTTTTGACATAACAGTGTAAAGAGAGACTTGCAGGATGGGCTCAAACCTGGGTCCCCGCTAGAGACTCTCTGCTACTGTCTGTTGCAAGCATGCATATTACCACTGTGCCATATGTCCACTTCATTGTGGGTTTTATTTTTTTAAAATGACCATTTCATTTACGTATCACTTTACCATTACTGTAGCACTTACCTCAAAAAGTGAAAATCGTTTAACTGACCAATGCATACATTAAAATAACTTTACATTAGATGTCAAGCATGGCACAGAAACCTTTCCAGCACTAAACGGCTGACTTCTGTTTTCTTTTCTTATAGTATTCCATTTCTGAAATGGTGGCTTATATATGTTGTCAGCTAAGCAAAGCAGAGTGTAGTTTGTGGCCATTTTGTGGGATGTATTTTAATGGATGGTTAACCATCATATCCCTATCGTAATCGGCATTGCTTCTGGTATCCACCAGCAGTCTCATAAACACACAGACACATTCACTGACTCAACAATACAATAACTTTAGCCGTCAGTCTTCTGTCCAACCACTAACAAGCCAGTCAAGTTTAATTGGTGTGCTTTATTTCCCCTCAGTCTTCAAGAGCTTAGAGAGAAATTCTGCATGGTCAGGGGTCAAAAGCATTTTTTTCCCTCACTGTCAGTTCTGACTGTAAAATAATCATTTGTTCTAGTAATTAATAGGTTGAATTCGAAAATGTAATTAAGTCAAATAAAAAGAAACACATTTTAGATGCCAAAATAGTTTCCTTTTAATCACCTTTACAAAAACATCTACTGCACCTCCTTATAACAAAATGCATTGTATGTAAATGTACTCAAAAAGTTATATAGAACGAATCATAATTATATGTGATGATGAGTTAAAGGGACAAGAAACATACAAATTTGCGGTTAATTTAATCATTCAATATGTACTAAAGGTGACTTATTTCCTTGAGTAGGACAGTAAAGAAGTTTTAAGCTGAACCGTGGTCCTTGGTGATTCACAAAATACAATACAGCTGCTACTGGCTTTTAAGATTCTAAATAAATTAATAAAAGCATATCGAGGAACAGAAAATTACTACCTAAGGGTCCTGGCGATACACTTGAGGTCTTATGAAGTAAAAAAAAAAAAATAATAAATTGGTCTGTGCAAGAAACTGAACATTATTTACTGAAGAAAAAAAGTCACCTACACATTGGATGGCCCAGGGGTCAGTGAATTAGAAGCATTTTTTTTTAAACTGTACATTTCACATCAGCTGGGGTGCTTATGTGGGTGATTGCATCTTTTTCACAATACTCTTCCTCTCTCGTCTTTGTACTATGTTTCAGCTGTAGATTTCAATGAAAGTGGCAACTGAAATGCACAGAAGCTAATCATGTGATTTCAGGCCTTATTCACTGATTTTTATGAATGGAGTGACTAGCATTTGTGTGTTTTTGAGAGTTACTACTCTGGGTGTGAGAAAGTGTGGAGATGCTGAAACTGCAATGGGCAACAAAACACACACACACACACACACACACACACACACACACACACACACACACACACACATATATATATATATATATATATATATATATATATTTTTTTTTTATTTATTTATTTTTTTTTTTTTTCAGCAGAGAAAATATATCCTCTTCTACTACTAGGGGGTGATTTCTGGATTTTCTTTTTTTTTTTTTTTTCTTAGAGGACCAGATTTCAGTTGCAAGCTATAATTTTCACACACCGAGGAGGAATATAAATAGCACTGCCTATAGATCTAGAGTGTGAAGATTTGTTCCCTTTCCTCTCTCAGGGTGTTTTACTCCTCTTTGACCTATGTTTTCCTGGCTAAACTTGTCTTTTCTGCTGAAATAATAACAAAAACAGGTAATTTTCTCCCAGGACACAGAGACTTTGTCTTACAGTAGTAATACTATATGGTACTTTATAGATTAGCAGTTTTCTAGTGATTAATGGTTCAAGTGTTTATCAAGACTCAGCAATTAAAAAGTCCCATAGAGCACTATAATGAGTCTGTATATGGTACTTTGCAAAAGTAGGGTACAAAATAGAGCCATTTTTTGCTTTTCTTAATCTTTTTTCAAATTCTTTTTAAATGGGCAGTTCAAAACATCTTGATTATCAGCTTTGTGATAGAGAACAAAATATATATATATTTTTAAAGATAGAGTGCATACACACACACACACACACACACACACACACACACACACACATATATATATATATATATATATATATATATATATATATATATATATATATATATATATATATATATATATATATATATACTTTGTTATATGGTATTTAAAGCTTTGACAGATTTACATGAACACATTGTTTCTGTATATTTGATTATGCTTCATATCCTGTGTGCTTATGACAGAATTATTCCTAAACATATCCCTCACAATAGTGAGTAAGTGGATAGTACTTGATAGAAGTTCAAATTATTTTCTTCTTCAAGAGAAAGCCTGTTGAGCAGTTAAGAGGAGTCCTTGGCTGGGCCAGACGTCTTAATTTAGACTCGTCACGCCTGTGCAAAGAAATCCCTGTGTCACATGTGCACAAATATTTATCCAGGGCTTTTCAAGTAGAACTTTCTGGAAGATACAGAGGGAGGAGTGGAGGAGAAACAGCCTGCTGGGCCCTGACCCGGCCTGAGCTTTCCAAGCCGATGGCTGAGATTGGCAGACACACAAATGCCTTACTTGCGAAGGCAAGCAAAGGAAAAAAAATGGCCTTGTCTGCTCTAAATCTTTTAAGCATAGCAGTTGAGCAGTGGGTGCTGGAGTGGTGCAGTCTGGGATAGCTGGGCGGTTAGGAAGGCTGGCGGGGTGAGAGGTTGGGGCTGGCAGTCTGGTGGAGTCCATCTCCCCGCCAGCGCACCGGACGCACAGGGCCAGACAGACGCAAGCGATGAAATCAGACAGCCGGCTGCGTGTCACACGACAGATTGAGACGTCAGCTCGCAGCTCATGGTCCAAAAGAAGGCCTCGGTCTTAATGCAATGCACATAAATATATCTCAGTACACGCGCTGGATGCTGGCCATGACAGCGCGGCTGCTAGTTTGGCTTCTCTCGATGCAGTGGGTAAACTTTTGCCAGAGCATACATACCCTTGCAGATGAGCCGTGGCTTCTGGCCCAACATTTATTAGAACCATGCAGAGGAAGTTCTGTGACTGAATCTTGTGATAAATGTTTGCATTAGTTCTTTGCTTTTGTGTGTGGCTTCACTTATAATATTAACGTAATAACTTTGCAGAATTGTTTTAATTCAGCCACAATGGATGGTTTTTTGAGCATGAATGGACTGTTTAAGGTCATTCCACATCATCTCAATCAGATTTAAGTCTAGACTTTGACATGGCCACTCCAAAACCTTCATTTTGTTTTATTAAGCCATTCAGAGGTGGACTTGCTGGTGTGTTTGGGATCATTGTCCTGCTGCATAACCCAAGTGCGCTTGAGCTTGCGGTAAAAAAACTGACGGCTGGACATTCTCCTTCAAGATTTTCTGATAGAGTGCGGAATTCATGGTTCCAGTTCAATTATGACAAGTCGTCCTGTTCCTGAAGCTGCAAAGCAGACCCAGACCATCACACTACCACCAACGTTTGACTTTGACTGTCTGTATGATTTTCTTTTCTTTTTTTTTTATTTCACATCAAATGTAATGGGACACACACTTTCCAAAAAGTTCAACTTTTGTTGCATCAGTCAAAAGAATATTTGGCCAAAAGTCTTGGGGATAATCAAGATATTTTTTGGCAAATGTGAGACAAGGCTGTATGTTCTTTTTGGTCAGCAGTGTCTTTTGCCTTGGAACTCTCCAATGTGTGCCGTTTTTGTCCAGTCTATTTCTTATTGTTGAATCATGAACACTGACCTTGATTGAGGCGAGTGAGGCCTGCCATTTTTTAGATGTTGTTCTTGGTACTTTTATTACCTCCTGGATGTGTCGGCACATTGCACTCTTGGAGTAATTTTGGTAGACTGGCCACTCCTGTGAAGGTTCACCACTGTTCCAAGTTGTGTTGCTCCTTAAGTATACTTCACTTTGTCAGACAGGTTCTATTTGAGTGATTTCTCGATTCAACAGGTCTGGCAGTAATCAGGCCTGGGTGTGGCTAGTGAAATTTAACTCAGCTTTCTAAAATAATGTGGTTAATCATAGTTATTTTATTTTTCACATAGGGCTTTGTTCCCTTAATGCAAAATAATGCAAAATAAAATTTATGTTCATTTATTTCACTTTAATGGCAATGGAAATAACCTATTCATTGCCATTAAAGTGAAATTACTGAACCTTCTCATAGGAGCCTGATAAAAATATTCATTTTAGAAGTACATTTCAAACGGCTTTTGTGTCTGAACTCTTCACATATATATTTAGCCCTTTAATTCATCAAAGAATCCCAATATATATATATATATATATATATATATATATATATATATATATATATATATATATATATATATATATATATATGTAATGGTATTATACATTATACATAATAATTCACAATATTACAGTTTTTATTGTATTTTGATTAAATAAACACCTTAGTTAGCATAAAAGACATCTTTCTGAAACACTAACCCCAAACCTTTGAACGGTAATGAAGATTAATCAAATCTAGAATTTATTTATTTATTTATTTTTATTTTTTTATTTTTTTGTACAATACATTGTGATAACATTGTGTCATGTGGGATACATGTATGGTGTGAAAGTAATAATTTTGGCATTGTTTGTCACTGCACAGTTTAATTTGAATTTGAAATCAAGCATCATTACACCCATCAAGTCACTCAGGATTTCCTTACTGTTGTCGCTAAGTTGCTTATAAGGAATTTGATAATCCTTGTTCATTAGGAGTGGTCAGAGGAAATAGATAATACTTCTGTCTTATTTTCTATGTGCTATAGAATGGAAATAGTATTATTATATTAAAGAGTCTTCTAATGCATATTCCTTCTCTCTCTTTCTCTCTGAATCCACACACTCGTTCACCTGTGAGAGTCCCTTTGTTGTTGAATGCTGAAAGTGTAGTGAGAGTCCCTTAGGAAGTTTCTTCAGACAGGCTGACCTCTGCTCCTTGACCTCTCTGAAGCCTCTATGACCTGATCCAAAGCAGAGTGGCGGCCCAGCTGTGGGAATCGTCACATGTTGGCTGCTTTGACTGTAAGGATTGAGACCTCTGGACTCCTCCATCCCCCTCGTCCTGTCACTCTGCCACCCCTCCTTTCTTTACTGCTGAAGAACAAAGTCAGCTCCTGTCCTGTGTCAGGGCTGAGGTCCCGATGCCCATAGCTTGTGTATTTATGTCAGTGAGAAAGACATTTCTACACTTCCTATAACCTGCATATTACTAATTCCATTCTTTTGTTTATAGATTCAGATGCAGGGATAGCTTAGGAGGAGATTCTTGGCAGCCTGTTATAACCTGAACCATACATATGTCTGTGTGTGTATTACAAATTAAGACTTTTACTTATAGCAAGAATACATTAAATTAATGATAAGTGACAGGGAACACAATTTGCAATTATACAAGATTTCTGTTTCAAGCGGTTAGTGTCTGCAAAAATATTAAGCAACTGTTTTCAAGATTTATAATAATAAGAAATGTTTCAGCATATTAAAATTATTTCTATATGATCATGTGTCACTGAAGACTGGAGGCTACTGAAAGTTCCTCTTTTTTGTATAAAAATAGAAAATAGTTATAAATTGTAAGAATATTTCAGAATATTTATGTTACTGTATTTTTGATCAAATAAATGAATTATTGGTAAGTATAAGAGACTTCTCCCAGAAAATCTTACCAACCTCAAACTTTTGAAATGTGGAGTAGTTTGCATCTCTCATCACGATGGAGTATGTTATCATATTTCCACTCATTTATGTGAACATTAAATAAACATTATTTATGTGAGATTGAGAAACTGACAAAAGTAGAAGTATTTTTTCAGCTTAGATTGTATGTCTAATTAAAGGCTATTCTGGAACCTTTCATGTTACCCCTGCAATCTAGAAACCCAAAGCCAAGAAAACATGTTTTTAGGGGTTCTTGTCTTACTTTCATGTCTGCGAGGCTGCAAAATGTTCGTTTACATGTACAACGAATGGACAGCTGCCAAATACACAGGGCAAAAGTCTAGGTTACAGTGAAGAAAGGCCTTGTCACAATCTGTAAGCCTGAAACATCTCAGAGGGTCGCCCTTCGAGTGCTGAAATCATCAGATCGGCCCTCTCGTGTGTCCTGGGAGAAGAGAGGAATGCGTAGCATTACCCAGCTCTCGCAGCCCCTCTCTAAACACACTTCCATGTTCATACTATTATCCATTCTTCACGTCCAATTGCTCTGTTATGGTAATCGTCAGAAGCTCACCATGGCGTAATTACTTACAGCTGACTTAAGAAAGGAATATTCCACACCCCCACGGTCTGACTGCTGGCTTTTTCTGCACTATTAACCCATTCCTGTTTATTAATGCCTTCCTGCTAATGCAAAGGGGCCACTTCATGAGATCCATCATCACGCCAGGCCTATTAGCAAAGTGGCCCCACACTCGGGCAATATTTCTCAGTCCCTGTAAGCGTTCTCCCTCTCCGGTCCTCTTGCACGGCCGTTTAATTACTTCAGTAAATGGGCTGCGGTCCTATTAGCCTCTTGTTGCTTCAAGTTGCTGAGTGCCTGGTCATGTGAATATCAACAAGGCTCCGTTTCCACGTTTGTGTGGGTTTGGTAGTTTTCTGCGGCGAGCGATCACAGCCGAATGTAATGCATGATTATGAGACAATATAGGTATGTAATGAATCTCAAGGGGTTTTATGAATGATCAGAGAGGCGCTTGTTTACCTCAGGATTGTTTCCTGTCGAATAATGCGTGTAAACACAAATGTTATGGCATGAAGTGAAGTCAATTCCTGGGCCTTTGCTGGAATACCTGTCTTTTTTTTTTCTGTGAAATCTCCCCTCCTCAACTTTTTTTCCCCCCTCAATCATAACCTGAATAATTTGGTATTCACACCAATTTGCCATTTAGAGCTGTGATAATAAGCTCAGGATTTATTGCATTAAGCATTGTAGGTTTGGCTGCGAATGGCAGAGCTGAGTTCCAGAGCCTCTCCTTTGATTCCAGTCATACACATCACCCTACAATTACTGGACCTGATCTGGAAACTGTCAAGCATGACTGCTGCGTTATTGGAATTATTGCAATTACACACAGGTAATTGACCCACTATCAGCCAAGATGTTAAACTCTACCTCACTGGTGTAAGTCCCTGTTGAGCTCACTTCCGTCCACTCTCTCCCTCCTGCTCTAACTTGATTGCTCTCGTTCATTGGAACGGCAGGGCTTTAACACTGTCTTAGTGTTGAGAATACTGTATATGGACTGTTGTGACACCAATGACACACTATTCTTTATAAGGAACTGTTTTCTCATTTTTCACACATACAGCTAGAATGAATGGCAACAAATCATTTTAACAGGAATTCATTGAAATAAGTGCTCTTTTGAAGATACACGATTTTAATAGTAATGAAGATATGTTAATATACACATTTGGATCTAAAAATCTAACACTGAACAGAAAATTTCAATTCTAATTTAAAGGCTTAGTTCATCCAAAAATAAAAGTTCTGCCAATAATTATTCACTCTCATGTCATTCCAAACCAGTAAGTGAGACCTTTGTTAATCATCGGAACACAAATTAAGATATTTTTGATTAAATTTGGGAACTTTCTGACCCTGCATAGGCAGCTACATATCTACCAAGTTTAATGCCCAGAAAGGCATAGTCCATGTGACATCAGTGGTTCCATTGAAATATTATGAATGTATGAGCATAAAAAAGAAAACAAAAATAATGACTTTGTTAAGTAATTTCTTGTCTTCTGTGTTCGTCTTCAAGACGTGTCCACTACAGTAATACAAAACAATTTTAAATAAATTGGTTGTTTTTGTTTTCTATGTGCACAAAAAATATTCTCGTAGCTTCATAACATTAGTTGAACCACTGATGTCACATGGACTATTTTAACTATACCTCTCTGGGCCTTTAACATTCTGTTGCTGTCTATGCAGGGTCAGAAAGATTTAAAATTTCCTCAAAAATATCTTAATTTGTGTCCGGAAGACAAACGACAACAACATGAAGTCGAGTGAGACAGAATTTTCACTTTTAGTTGAACTATCTCTTTAAAACTTGAACATAACAAAGTCTTAGAAATTTTAATGGTGACACATTTGAAAATTAAATATTTATTATTATTATAATTATTAATGTATTTTTTGGTGGTTGTACAATGTGTGGAAAAACAAAATCTTTTAGGTACAGTAAACACAAAAAAAAAGCATTGGATTTCCATTGCTGCATGCATCTCATGCTAACATGAACAATCCTGAAAAGGCACAGTCTTAGCACAGATAAAATGTCAGCTGAAAAGTAAAAAGTAAAACTTTTAAATGGTGTTCCCAGCTCTTAGCGAGGACGTTGACCATTATCTCCTCTGAGCGCAGTCCCAGTACTGCCCCCCTCTTGTCCCAACCATCCTTCATTAATGTCACACACAGTAGCCTCTGCATCCATTGTACATCTCTCTCTCTCTCTCTCTCTAGCCAGTCCTCACCTCTGAGAAAGAGAGCGAGAGAATACAGAGGAGTGGGCTGCACAGCCAATGCGAGAGACATCGCGAGCAGCCCCTGTAATAATGAGACCTCACGTCCCCAGCCAAATATCGCCTCAGCTCTGAGAAACAGGCGTGAATGCTGAGCGTGATAATTAATACATGCCCAGATGCGGGGAGGGTTGTGATGCCGATAACCTCTCCTCACCTCATATGAAAAGTACTGTTTGTAGCACCACAACACAGCTTCTGTGTTTACGGCTCGGTTTTGTGCCACACACAGGGCGCAGACGGTGATTATTTTCTCTGCTTGTGTTGTTTGGGCCGTGGTTATTATATTCAAGCGAGTGTTTCACAGCAGTTTGTTTCTTCCTGCTTGTTGCGGCCAAGGGGCCAAATTAAGGCTATTGTGTGATCCGTCTCCATGGCGATGTGTTGGTAAACTTGGGGTCGGTGAGTGTGAAGGCTGCGTTTGTTGTAGGAGAGCACTTGAGCCTGTCTGGACTTTGTGGATTTTTCCTCAGGATTGCTGCATGGCTTGTTGTAGGGGGCAAAATTGACCAAAGCAGTGACGCCACAATAAATACTTAATGGAAAAGATGTGTAGCCTGTTTGAGAGTGGTTAGAAGTTTTGATATTGAACTAAAAAAATGTTGACCCCCTTCTCATAATTGCTTCCATGCTATAGAAGTTATAGAAGGACTAATGAGTACAATTAAATGCAAATTAAATGTTTTTCTTTTTTTATGTTTATGTGCATTTACTCTACTATCCAATAATTTGGAGTCTGTAATTGTTTGAATTTTTCTGAAAGAAGTTCTCATGCTAAGGGTGCATTTATTTGGTGTAGTTTGTTTTACAATTAGAAACTATTTTAATTATAATATATTTTAAAATGCAAAAATAAATAAATAAATAATTAAATGAATAAATAAATAAATAAATTATGATTTTTAGAAAGAAAAAACACATTTTCTTTCTTTCTTTCTTTTTTTATTTCTTTCTTTCTTTGCTTGTTTGGTGTTTTCTTGAATTGGAAAATTACAGTTAAAAAAAATTCTGTATACACCAAAAGGAAACCGCTTGTCATGTACAGAAATAACAGTAGTCTTCCTATTTGTGTACATTGTTTGATGTTTTCATAAAAAAACATAACACATAAACAATAGTGACCACATATAGGCTGAACAGGTAATAAACTGTAAGACACAAACATTTTACACTCTTGTGCAAATAGTCCTGTTATAGAATAATGTTGCTATGAAAATCCATGATATGCAAAGACTTCAAAATAATATCATTCTTTGTTTACCTATAGGTTTGAGAAAAAAAGAAAAAAAAACTTAGAAAAAAAGAAGAAAATGAGACCAAAAGAAATGACAGCATTGTGGAAACCATCATATTAACACAATTAGCTCCTGCCAGAGTCTGAAACTTGAGCGATTTTTCTTATTTAACTCATTAGAAGGGGCCACAACACCACTCTCACTCATGTCAATTCTGCATAATTACTTTTAAACAAAATCAAAGTAGCCACTATCTGGCATTGTTCGACGTGGCTCATCGCTAAATTTAATTATGCGTTCATTTTAATAAATCCCATTTCGGATGAGAAGAGTCGTTAATAAGTTTCATTAACGCACCTACATCTTAATCATCAGTCCTGCCGCATGGCGACAGGTCATTTCAAAGCAGCTCCACCTCAAATGTGAGCACCAGGGGCGGGGGCAGTTTTTGAAAGATGACGAGGCATTTCTATGGAGACGGTGAAGTGTGTCTAAATTGTCCAGATGAATGTCCCTTATGTTAAGATCTTTGTTATGAACTGACATGACTGTTCTTTTAATGGTTGTGTTTTAGGAATATCCATGGTGTCTGAGAATATTCCATTGATAAATCACAGTAACTTTACATTAAAGGTGAAGTTTGCATTTTCTCCTCAGTTGGCAGCACCAAATGCCATTGCAAAAGCTGTCTAAAATTAATTCCAAACACTCCTAAAACTTTGTTCATGCAAATAGGTAGTTATTTCCCAAATTCACACCACTGCTTGAGGCATTGTAGCTCTGGTCTCTCGCACAAACTGACTGCAATTCCATTTGCTTCCACTAGTGGTGCCGACACTTCACACTTCATCCTTTAATAGCTCAATTCCCTTTCCCCATCTCTTTCTTTAAAGTTCTTTCAAGACTCTCCAAGAAACACTCATGCAGTGTCCAGACATTGAATTGTTCAGTATTGGTCCTTTTTGAGCTCTTCACATTGTCAAAAGCATTGCTTTCCCACCATTTTTGCAGCTTTTTAGCACTGGACTCTGGATTTTAATGGGACTGTTGGGCTCCAGAGGATCCCAGACTAACTGAAACAATGCCCACAAGGATGGCTTTGTTCCCATGGTAAGGGGCCCTAGCCAGAGACACCTGTCCAGCCAATCTGATGAATTTGTTCACACAGTTTCTTTATGCAACCTCCAAATAATTGCTTACTGGTGTCTGTAACTCTTTCTATATGTGCTGCTGGTGAAGTAATTTTCTTATAGTAAATGGGCAAATGGTGAAAAATTATTATTATTATTGTTTTTATTATTTTTTTTTTAATGGGTGTATCTGATTAGATGGTCTTTTATCTTTCCTGGATATACTGATCTCCAAACTCTTTCAGTCTGTGAACTCTGAGGTCGTTGTCGTCTACACTGTTGTACTTGGCTCAGTCTACTGGACAACAACAAAGTGAGTACACTGTCATTTTTCATTGAGAGGAATTCTTTCCTATAATCTCTAGTGATGGAGAGGCAGAGGGGACCATCAGGACAGTAATGAGTGGTTGGCAGTGAGGAAAAAATACTAGCCCTCACCTAAAGGCACCCATGGGTATCAGAAGAACCAAAAGAGAAAGAAAAAGAGAGCTTTGCTCCACGAAAAAGGCTGGCCTTTCCTGACCTTGAATTATCTTTATCTATTAACATCTGAGGTATTTTTCTCTAGTGAGGCAAGGGGGGAGGTGCCTCCTTTAAAAAAAGGAAATATAACACAACGATTGGATGAAATACTACACCTTTTTGTTCCCCCGAAATAACGCTGTGGAACAGTGACACAGTTGGATAAAGTTTCAGATTCTCTTTTGCCCCCTTCACCTCTTTATGTTCACAATGAGATCCCAAAGTGAGTAGTTTTAAAAGTTGTACCTTCTTGAATAATGCCTTATAATGTTTGCAACCAGTAGCACCAAGCTGGTTGAAATGGTGGAAATAATTAGAGTAAGCAATTCGCCCACACAGAAAGAATGTAATATATTTGATGATAATATCTAAACAATGGACATTAGTACTAATTAAATGTGATTACACATACATGTATGTGTGTATATATATATATATATATATATATATATATATATATATATGTGTGTGTGTGTGTGTGTGTGTGTGTGTGTGTGTGTGTCTGTATATATATATATATATGTATGCATACTTGAGAATGAGATATGACATATTAATGATTGACTTAATTGTAATAGTTACATTGGTAATAAGAATGTTAAAAAATGTTTTAGTAACCTATTATTTTCTTATTAATGGTGCATGGTGTTCTACACTTAAATAAATAAATGCATATATACATACATAGATATTGGTGTAGGATTTACTTAGAAACAATGTTAAACTTAAATGTTAAATGTTAAAAATAAATATTTTGTCATTGTCATGTCATTTTGTCTGAGCTCCAGTCCAGTATTTTGTTTCATCAATTCAGTCTCCAGCTGTGCTTGGTTGTATATGAAGTTGTTATTTCAAATGTGGGACTGCTTATGCCAAAAATAATTTAGTTATTTATTTGAATATTTATTTATTTGCATGGAGTTGGGCCATAGTAAACATCAAATTTCAGGGGTTCCCCCATCTAAATTCAAAGTTTAACCTCTACTGATCTCTGGTTCTGTTTCCTTTGACCCCACAAACTTGATTGGTTAAATGAATCTAAAACAACAGCTGTAACATGTAATAGTACTTCCTGATCAAAGATCCTTATAATTAGTGTGCATAAGCACCATAGTGCTGCTCTGCACTAGATCACTGTACAAACAGGACAACTCCATCAAGATGGCTGCCCAGGCAGTGCTGCGGTAACACCAGCGGCGTCCATGTTGGCTCAGCTCCGGGGTGGGTGTGACTCCTGACAGAGGGTTCCTGTTGGTCACTTATCTTGTTAATTAGGTTTTCACTTCTCTCCGGCTCTCCCCTCCCCGCGCCCGGTGACAGATCTGCACCCAAACACTCTGTGCCACCGCCGCATTGTTTTTCCCCACATAGTAGGATAATTAATATGTCTGGCCCATACATATTTCATGTTGTTTGCTTTAAAATGGTGAAGGAGGTAAGAAGAGAGATTCTCAGAGTGAGGGAGAGAAGGGAAGATTAATTAAAAGAGGGAAGAGAGAGAGGGATCGGTATTAAGCCGACTGTATTAAGGTACGCACCATCTATTCTCTCACTGTACATTATTTGTATTCAAGGTTTTTGAAATGACATTGCAATCTGATGATGCACCAGCCCATTATATTGTCGCACAGGACAAATATCCCGGCGTTTTCTCTGTAGAACTAACACAATTTTTCCATGTCAGAGGTGGGTAATATCCTCGTGGTCCGGGAGGCTGCTGGTGCATAAGGAATGATGCCATTAATCCTCCTGGGCAGCCTCCTGCTCTGATTATTAAGGAAATAAATTTGCATGCTGCATATGAACCAGGTGAATCACTGAAGGCGCAAATTATATTTTCTGACAGCGAGGTAGAGAATGGAGCTGCATTGCTCACCCTACAACCCCGCCACCCCCGTAGTACACACACACACACACTCAAACAGCTCTCCCCCCGCTGTCCTGAAAGCTGCATTTCTATTCATTACCCTGCAAGAGAAGAGTCAGTGGTCGCTTTGTAAGTTTGCATGGAGTGTGTTATCTCGTGGTGTAGGCTGGCGCTCGCTCGCTCCCAAGTGCACGGCTGTAATCACAACTTACAAATCACAGCAATAATTGAGAGGGAGAGAAATAAAGAGACAGGGGTGGAATGAGATTCGAAACGGAGTCGCTCTATCAGGTCTCGTTCAGGTTAGACTTTGGCTTCACAATACAAACACTGTGCTGTTCTTCCTATGTTGCACGTGAACGCAAAGAAGCAGTATGACTGTGATGGCTTGAACTTGTGTGTTCATTGACCCAGTGTGTAATGGACCATAACGGCTCAACTTAATGAGCTGGTCATCGGTGTCAGGGGTATTACTTAATGTCCTCTTCATGGATGAAGACCTCCTCCTCTTGTTTTACTGCGCTGAAACCAGTATGTTTTCTCTCGTTTCACATATCGGTCTATTCTTTTTTATCACTCTTACAGGATCGATGCATGGTGAAGTGAGTTTTTATTTGTACACCAAAGGAGCTAATAAAATCACAGCTGGGTGTGCGCTGGTGTCACTGCATTTATGAAAACATGTGGCGCACCAATGAAGCGAGAAGTGTCAAACTAAAACTGGGTGTATATAGTTAATTTTGAATGAAGCGGGGAGTAGACAGTATCACGTGATTCATTCTCTCTGTGGGTATTAAAAAAAATCCAACAGAAATGTGGTGTTGTGTAGAGTCTTTTAGAAACATGTAGTTTCACAGGTAGTTTCTGTTGTTGGTTTAAAAGTTTGCATACCCTACTCGGTGCATTTCTACTGTGTTCATTTTATGTACAGTCACCATCTAATAAATACTTTGATTTGAGCAGATATTGCCATAAAAAATAAAAAAACATTTTAACATAATAATTTATTTATTTATTTATTTTGGTGCATCTCATTGTGACATGTTTCATCTTGTTTTATTCAAAGTACAGAATTTGTTTTACTGATGTCACAATTTAACTAACAGCTGACAAATATTATTGTTCTTGAGTTACAGTTAAAAATGTACTGCATATGAGAAATGCCTGTGCTAATACTTCAGAAAGTAAAGAACTGAGCATGTAAAAAGTGTATATTGTTGTAAATCTTTATTTGTTATTTCCCTTGACTACTAGTAAAAGAAATCAAAGGCTCATATTATTCGTCTTTTGCTGTTGTTACACTATGGGAATTCACATAGTTAGGTAAGAAATCATGTTTATTGTTTGCAGTTGTAATGGTGAAGGTCTCTAGTCTTCATGCAAAATAAATAGGACTTTTTGATCACCAATTATTCATTCAGCAGAATTCTCAGGTTTTTGTTCTTCTTTTTTTTAATATACTTTTTTTTCCAGCATAGCACTATACAGTACTTTAACAAACTACTCTGTCTTCAGATATTGCATTCATAACACAATCCTAATAGCAGTAGTTTTATGATCATGCAGATAGTGATGTTAAAACAGCTTCTAACTTTTCCTAAAGAGGTCATAGCATACTTCTTATATTTTCAGATTTTTAACAACTACAACCTGTTTCTCTGTGTTAATTGGTCAAGTACTTTAATAACATACTCAAGAACAATGCTTGCTGGCCTTGAGTGCTTATATTTTCAAGGTTCTGCTTTAATTGTCCCCATAAGCTGTTTCTTGTAAATGAAATTCACACACCTTTGTGTGCGCCTGCGTGTGTGTGTTTGAGTCTAAACTGATGCAGGAAGGAGCATACACGCACACACAAAGCAGCGAGTGTCAGAGAAGGCCCCAAGTCTAATCGTTATTTAGACACATTGGCAGACCTGACGACTGCTCCTCTAATGGAGAAATACTTAACCTGCTCCTCATCCCGCCTCATTTGTGTGTGTATGTGTGAGTATGTGCTCAGCTGCACCACTGTCACGTGTATGTGAGTATATATGTACGCATTCCTGGCTCTGAGATAAATATGTAAGAACACTGATTATGAATTACACCCCAAACCACCACACAAACGTATTTGTCACCTCTCCTGATGTATAAGACTGTATTTCATTATCACTTAAATCCATACAAAAAAATATTGTTCTTTGTGAGTTGAAAACAACAGCATGACCTTGATATGATGAATTCATAGCCCCACTTTTGGAGCCTGAAGTTCATCAGTGAGAGCTATTTTAATGTGGCGGCCGGAACAAATGCTCCCACCATCTTGCAGTACTGAATATTAAAAACGAGGCGCTTTGAATGAGACAGTAAAGGACAGAGGATCTTAGAGCATTTTTAAGATCGCCTCGTCAGGGGCCCGTCCAAGCCCAGTAGTGAGAGCCAGGGCCAGGCGGTGCATTCAGCTCAGGGAGACAGGAGACGAGCTGTGGGGATCAGCACCAGCCCTCTCGTGCATGGCAGATATGGGTCACTCCATCCCAATGATATGAGTGGTGTAGGATTATTAACCACATCACAACAGCTGTTCTAACTCCCTCACAACAAGGAAGGTTTTGTTACTGTAGGTCACAATAGTTGAGCTTAAAATGAGTTTTGGTGTAATTTAGTTTGTTCTATAACTTTCATTTCTTTTATTGTTTTATAAGCACCTATTTTGATGATTTTTGAAGCATTCCTCAATTCTGATTTTCTTCCTTTGTGTTATTTGATCGTATAGCATTGTACTACATTTCGTCATCTGAAAATAAGTGCTCTTTTTTTTCAAACTTTGATATTCCATATTATCTACTAAAACTAAAGTAATTTAGTAAGTTTACAATTTGGTTACTTATTATTAAGGTCCAAATTAATCTCAAGGACAAGGCACAGTTTAAAAATAAAAGGAAAATATAATACAACCACATTAATTAAAATTTGCATGATATTACATTAACATTATATGATCATATTATCAAAGATTAAAATAAGTATTTTACTATAAATACTGCTTATTTAATTTCATGTAATTTAACTATATTTATGTGTTATTTATGTACTGTATAACAGGTATGTGTGTGTGTGTGTGTGTGTGTGTGTGTGTGTGTGTGTGTGTGTGTGTGTGTGTGTGTGTGTGTGTGTGTGTGTGTTTCCACTTAGTTACCCATTTAAGAGACTTAACAATAGAATTATGAAATGGCATTTTAGTGAATTTATTTACCAAATGTTATTATTATTATTATTATTATTATTATTATTATTTTACAATGATTATGTTTTTATTAATTCAATGTATTTAAGTTTAATTAATAATTATATAATGAATAATGGTGGAGAGACCATGTTTTAACACACTTTGTTTCATCATCTGAAACTCAGTGCTTTTTTTTTTTTTGCTTAAGCTTTAATAAGTAAACCAATATTTATTAAAGTAGTTCAGAAACCAACTACTTATCCCTAAATTGTGTAAATTCAGGTCATGTACAAAGATTGCTGGAGCACTGGTGTAGGTTGAAATAGTTTTAATTTTTGTGCATGAATTTATTGTGGAAATCAATCTATGTTTTGAAAAAAAAAATCACAAGTGAGATCTAAAACTAGCATTGTAGAGGCAAAAAATGATTAAGATATGTAAATGAATGCAGGATGTATCTGCATAAAAACATGACCCATAATGATTATGATTATTGGCAACACGGCCTGTCAACTTTTACTGTAACCCTGGCCATTTCAGGCACCGTGCTCACATACTGTATATGTGCACACTGCCCCTGGCATCCTTTTTTCTCTCTCCGTGTTGGCATGTTGAATGCATCTGAAGATCTGAAATATCAACAGTCTGACACCCAACATTATGTTTGACTCCTCTTCTCCCTCAGGCATCCACTCTGACCCCTGTAAGACCCTCTCAATCGATCTAGGATAGCTGAGCAACTTGCACATATTGCTTGCACTTCAAACGTCTCTACAGTTTGATCTGTATTACATGAACTTGGTTATTTATAGAGGGATGTGATTCAACTAGAAACTCTTAAAGTTTTGTTCAACCTTGGAGAAATGGGAAGGTTCTTGATTTGTGATGTTTTTGATGCATAAAAGAACACAAGTACAAAAAAACTGTCGTTATGAAATACATGTACTGGAGGTAAGCAACACATCTTGATGTTGTTTTCCCTATTTGACCATGAATAAATTAGGTACCGTTTAATTTAATGAGGAACAATGATAAAATAATCTTTTTTTTTTTCTTTCAAGGACTTGAAAACAAACCAACCACCAAAATGGTTACTGTAAACAAATTAATTACCTGTTAAATCTGTAGCTGTTTTTGGAAACGTAATTTTTTACATTATAATTTTTTACTTCAACTTATATATACTATATATATATACAACTATATATATATATTTGTCTGTTAATTATTCTAATAATATTTATATATTTATTGATTTGGCAAAAATGCAAAGCATGTATTCACGTAATAGGTTTTTGTTGTTGTTGTTGTTGTTAAACATGAAACCTTTTTACTGCAGTACTATGTATTTGTGGACGTGTGCCTTATGCATGTATTCATGTAGGGGCATCTTCCATTTGCTGGCTAGTTTTGGCACACTGACCTGTCACATCGAGGCAGGGATTTCCAGACAGCCTCAGAAGCTGACACAAGCAAGCACCTTTAGGCGTAAACCTAATATTTTGTGATAAGGAGCTTATGCCAAGTTTTACCCAGCGCATCAGCCTCCAGCTCTGCTGTCTGTGGCATTTCCCTGTGTGATAAGTTAAAAGGAGGCATCCTTGACCATAACTTAGGAAAACATCCCCCTTATTAGCTATGGCTCCAGGAAAAGAACAGTAAGCAAAGAAATGACAGAAATACTAGGCATTGTTTTGAAGTAAGGATTGAGACATGTTTGCCCTCAGCAAAATCATACATGTTCACATTCTGATGGGCAAATACAGAGGGATAGCAAGAGAGATCAACTTCAAAAGTTTTATTGTTTTTGCGCTGTGCTATACAGTTAATACTACCACGCATAATAAACTATATACATTATTTTTGTTAAATATCAGGGGGAAAAGACAAAGAAAAATTCTTGGCTGAAGGCAAACTAAATGTATTTTATAAAAAAAATAAAAATAAAAAAAAATAACCATTGCATAATTTAAATATCCAAAATGTGCTTTTTACTTTTTTGTCTTGCTTTTCAATGAAAAAAATAAATTACAAAACAACAATTTAAAAATATTTAATTAACATTAAATATTTTTAAGCAGACATTTTCTCAACAAATCACAATTTAACTTAAAATCAGTAAGTTAGTAAAATAATATTTTTATACATATTTTTTACTGTACAAATAAATGCAGCCTTGTTGAGAAGAAGATAATTATTTTAAAACATTATAATATATTACAGATCCCAATTTGATCTATGTGTAAATTTTATAAAAGTATTAATAGAGCTGTTGTAATTAGTATTATCATAATACTAATGATTTTAATCAACAGAACAACAGTAAAATTACAATACTGACATTTATAAATGTTGATAGAGTTCTTGCTTTTTCTCGGCAGAAACGGCCAGGAAGACATCAGTGCTGCTTTTTTTTTTTTTTTTTTTGACAACAGCAATTTTATAAATGATGTTTTTCACACATATCACATTGTAACATGCCTTTATAAAATGTATAAAAATGTTACTGAGCAACTGACGAGTAAGCACCAACAACCACTCCTCCCACTTCTCATTAAAGGCATGAGATGGCATGAGATGCAGCACTAAACGGTCTCTGGCTGTCTGTGCTTGTAATGACTTTTGCATCATTCTCAGATTCTTTTGAATGCTTCCACACTGCCGACATGTTTGCTGCATTAGTGTGTGCCTCTGTTTGACAGTGTCATGTCATTGTTCAGTACAATTTATTCAGTCTTTTTGTTTATTCTGCTGAAAACCAAACTTTTTTTTTGTTGCTATTTTTGGCCAAACAATTTCACTCGCTGAACATTCAGTGCATCCCTCTTAAATTTCATTTTTAAAAAGCTGTGATTGCTTGAAATGTATAGAAAAAAAAGAGAAATGTTATATGCTTCTTATGTTTAATTTACATGCATTTTTTGTATCAATATATGCATCACTTAGCTTTAGCCTTTAGCTTGTTAGCTGTGTATGATTATGTATTTGTATAATAGTTTCAGTCTGTGTGCATGTTCTGGCACGTGTTTACTTTCTGTGTCTTTCCTTCACAGTGGCCTGCTCTCTCAGGGCTGGCCGGCCTTGCGTCAATACGCAACCTGTAAATGACAGTCACCTCGGGATCTTATTTACCCATTTGACTGGGATCTTAAAAAGGTCACACTGTCCGCTTCTCTCCTCTCAGCCTCTCAAACTTTCCATTTATTCATTCAGCCTAGCCTACTATCAATCCATATTCACCTCACAGAAAATCTGCCTTTCTACGCATACTCTTTAAGAAAGAGGGGAGGGGGTGTTTGTATGGTCTCTAAACTTCTTTTTCTCAGCTTCTGAGTAATGTAATGACTTTGAAACGCTACGTGGCAACACGTTTTAGAATTTTATCAGTGTAAATGTACATACATGTGTTTAAGCAACAGTTTTAAGCACCGTAGTAATGCGTTTAAAAGTGCCAAATGGATGCTAAAGAGCGTATGTGTGAGTTTGAATGTTTGTGAAAATGTCAGCGTTTGCAAGATCCTCCACTAAGAGTGCGAACATCGGGGCGTTGTGAGTATATGCATAATGGTAGGGCGGGAGATGGGTGGAGAGAGTGTGTTGTAGACTGCGAGAAAGAGAAAAAGAAAGAGGTCTCCGCAGCACCACAGATCAGGGAGGAACAAAGGGACACTGCCAGAGTGTGTGAGAGTCCGCACTCCCGCTGGCCTCTAATTCAAACCAAACGTTCACCATGAAATAGCTCTTTGACATCATTACATGCTGTGCATGTTGATGTCCTCCACTCTTAAACATGGTAGGGGGAGGGGGCTGGGAAGAATTTTCACCACATGGGTGTAATGAAGAGAACGATGGGACTGCACCCACCGTCTTCGTTAAAGCCTTTCCCTCTCTCTTGGTTTAATATCCCAAAGCACATTAGCGGAATTTGGAGTACTTTAGCAGTTTCTATGGGCATTATTTGTCATGTTCAGACAACCTGCACTAACCTTCCGATACCGCAGGATTCCAGTACGTCAGACGACAGGATCAGTCGGCTCTTTAGAACTGAGCCTCGGCCCCGTCCTTTCCCCTGATGTCTGCTTAAAAGAGCCCACCTTCCTTTGATGTCAACTGGGCCCAAGTATCTGATCGTACCGAGAATCTGATCCAGTCAATCAAGGCTTTGTGCGACCCAGTATTCCTGGGACCTATTCATGTCTCTGTTCTTTGGCTGAGGCAGCCCAAGGTTCTTCAGCCCTGCTTATTATAGGCCAAGATCCAATTTCCAAGCCATCTTAGATCACAGGAGAGTTGCCTAAACTCCAGAAAACCACAGAATATTTTGGCAACATACGACGGGCCTGGTTTCAATACATTTGTGGACTAAGTCGTGCACCGAGCCCTCATACTGAAAGCTTTATTTTAGGTCACGCAGACTGGAAAAAGTTGATACAGTGTGGAGCTAAAAGGGTTGGTCACTTAGAAGTTGTTAATGTGTATTTAAAAGACCTTGTCAAATGTCTAAAACAATGTGCAGATATACATCCTGAGCAGGAAAAAATGTTTTCAGAGTGCAATTTAAACCAAAAATGACAAGGGCCTAATACTATACCTCTTGCATAACACTTCTCAGAATTTCCTACAGGAAGCAGCCCTCTCTTCTCCAAATGTGCTAAAATGGTGTTTTCTCATTTATTATGTTTACACGTACTGTTATAATTAGGGTGGAAAACAAGTTCCAGAGAAGGTTCCATATATTTGAAATATTGAAACTGAATAACTTTGGACAAATTAGTGATTCTGTTCTATGTAGTGAGTCAAACACACAAATAACTTCAAGGTGTAGGCGACTGCTTGTTCACATGACAACATGCAGTAAGATATAAGTTATTTGTTTTATATATCAATGGATTGAATATGTTTCCATATTTTTTGATTGTCTAGTATTATTGTTTAAGTTGCTATTGGATTGCACGCATACTGTCTCTAAAAAGACTGTCACACCTTTTATTGCAAAGAATTGCTTTACATTTATTTATTAATGAAATAATCTCATCATTTGGCCAAGGGAATTGCTTTTGTAGTCTAATTAATTGGCCCAATTTTGGTCTGACCATTTATATGACATTGTAAAAAGACAAATTATTGTTTTTGTTCAACTGAAATCGAACTTTTAAAGTGCATGTAAACGCACTAAATGTCTCAGAGGGGGTCTGCGAGATTCTAATCTCCTACCTTCTTGTTTAGAGGAGCTTAATTGGCCATTAGTCTGACAAATATCATGCCTCATCCATTCTATCCTCCGTGCTAGGAGTTTGCATCTCTAAGAAATTGAGGTTGAGGAATTATTTGGTTACTCAGCCAGCTCTAACAAACAGGTTCTACACATTGTGCATCGAGACCTGGACAGTTCTTTAATGATCGATCAATAGACCTTTATAAACCTAATAAAAAGGAGTTAGCTGTGCCTCCTTGTATTTATATTCTAAAGCAAACTTTTACTAAACACAATCAAAGTGCCTATTAAAAGCAATAAGAAGAGATACAGTGTTTTTTACCCCAAACCCAGTCCGTTGGCATTCAAGAAGTTTCTTCTGGGCTGGAAGAACTTAGTGCGGAACAACATACTAACCAGGGTGGAGTAAAATCCATCCATCCATTGTTCTGTTGTTCTATCAGCTGTTTAATAGTTCCATCCATCCATCATATGTTATGTTACAGTTATATTGGAGTGAAAATTCAAGTCTGAATGGTTTCAAGTGGGAATTTGTGCTCTGTGAAACATTTGATGGTATCGTCAAAATAATTTAATCATTCAGATATAGCCAACATGGCCTTTACAGAAAACACTAGCAGTTTGTCTGTCTGACTTCATGCCTTATTGTTACTATTTAGTTAGAAAAACCTTTAAATGTACTCATAAAAATTATTTTATGTACCTTGTGGGGTTACATAATACACACATAATTTAAACAGCTGTGTAATGAGGCTGGAAAACCAGAGTGAGAGAGAGAGAGAGAGATGTAGAAGAGTTTCTCTCGGAATGAACCAATCAATAGCAGAATGTTATTCGTAATGGACTGTGTCAGCTTTTTAACCGGACGAAACCTTCGTCAAGTCAATGAGCGGAGTTAAACCTCTCACTAATCTGAATAATCTGTGGACATATCGACTGACCGAGCGGTCTGCCAGAATAACAAATCCTTTGTGTCCTTTTTTTTCCCGGCTCCATTTTAATATGAAAATTCTGACAGTCTATCTCATTGATTCTTTCTTGTTCTATCATCTCTATTCGTTCTCTTTAAACAGAAAGGAAGTACTGAATGACAGTTACATGAAGACAAACAATCTGTTTATGTTCTGCACATGCACTCCTGCTGAAGTAATCTTCCTTTGTGCAATAACAAACACTGTGATCATGGTGGTTATGGGTTTTAAATGAAATATGAATTATTGACGGTGAGCACGTGGGTGAGGGGGTGTGCAATGCTTCATAAAGACTCAAGCGGTGACTGGGTTTTATCTGTACTGTTTCTTTTAAGTTTGACTTTGAATTTATATTGCCAAAAAATGATTATAAGCACTTTTCTTAGTAGCATGTTTTTGTTTTTGTATTTCTCCAGTAATTAACTGTATGTTTTTAAGGATTAATTGTTTGGTTTTGCATAGATGATCACTTACAATTCTCAAAGGCTTCTTCACAATAAACAAATCTAAAATACTGACCCTCTAATTCTGGTCGCTGAAAGTTCTAACATGCCATTAAACTCAAGTAGCCAGTAGCACATAGATAAAGTATGGGGGCCATCTTTGCTGTTACATTTTTGGCAGATTTTAGGGCTGACAAGCCAGGTATTTATTTGTAGCTGTTAAACCTAAATTGGAATCATCCTTTAGAAGGAACACAACTGCTTGCATTGGTGTATCTTAGAGACAGTGATTTTTTAAGTACCTTGAAGTGCAGGTAGCTTCCTTCTTAAAAGTTCTGTTTGAAAAGGACAGTTCACACAAAATATGAAAACTCTGTCATCATTCATCAATGTGTTTTTATAAGCCTTTGTGACTTTCTTCTGCAGAACACAAAAGAAGATAAGAAGATTCAAAATGTCGTACTGTATTTTGTGTTCCATAAAAAAATAAAAATAAAACAAAGAGGAGCATCATGGTGGTAAATCATAGATTCTTCATTCTGGTTGAACTATCCCTTTAAATGATTCATGCTAAGTAGCTTGTAACTTGTAAAACTACAGTTTTAAAGTAGCTTCCCCACTACTGGTAATAACGAGGAAGAGGGTTAAAGAAATGACTGAAAAAAAATGCTTTTAAGACCAAGTGGAATTCAACTGCCAGAATAAAAAGAGAGAAAAAAAATAGCTTTGCACCATATTCTGAATACATCCAGTACTCTTTTGGTGTGAGCATGTGGGTGGGTTGGCGGTGTCAGAAGAACACAAGGCAAAGTTGAAGGGGCCGCACGGAATCAAGAGAGATCAAGAGAAGTTCGCCGTACACTGACACTCAGGGGGAGGGAATTCAGCCCGAGTCATTAGGAGGTACGAGAGGAGAGCCATCTGATGATGGCAATAAGGAGCAGGCTGAAAAATAAGGCGTCCATTGATCTGCACATTGATGTGTGACATTTTAACCAGAGCCGAGAGACAGAAGTTCACTAACACGTCTAAAGCAGCGCCCCTTTACCTCCCATTCACAATGTCTGTTTCTTCACATCTGTCTGTTTCTATTCACTTTACTCAGTGCCCTTCTTTTTGTCTCCTGTATGATCTCTCTCTTTCTTTGTCTCTCTTTCTTTCTCCCTCCCTCTCTCCCTCTGTTTTTCTCTGTCCCCAAAGCGTTTGATTTCTTTGCTCCACAGCCACTGGTCTCACGGGTCACTCCATATTAGCTTACTTGTTAATACTCGGGGGTGGGATCAATACTTAATCAACAAGTAATGGGATTTTGCAGTCATCCCATATGATCTTCCAATAAAGACTTGAATCTATCTACCAACCTTTTATAAAGGGCTCAGGGAGAGGGCGGACGGGCGGGGGGAGTGGGTGAGAGAAATGGAAGAAAAGAGAGAGAGGGTGGCCGGCGTGGTGTGGTGCTGTGCTTTGGAGCGGGGATTTGCTGCTCCGATGCTTTTAGTCTGATCTGCATCTGATTAAGGTTCAGAGAAGGCACTGTCCTTCACCCCCCTCTTCTTTTATCCCACTATAATGTACCGTGGCACACAGATTCATCATCGGCGGGCTCGCCGAGGCCAGAGCCCAGCCACTCAAGGAATTATTATTGTGTCCTGCTTATGCTGGCCTACTTTCTTAACTAACAAACCAATAAAGCCGTAGCCTCCATTCGGCTCAAAGGAAAGATAAAGCATGAGTGACTGTTTGTGGTCTCCTCACAGGTGTCACGAAATGGACGACAGTATAATCTCTTTGCCCATGCCTATTTTTCACTGTGGGAGTAAATGTCTGACTGTGTGTGTATGTGTGTTTTATTTTGAAATTCTATTATAAAAAGGTGAGATAAGCCTCAAAAGCCTCATCCTCATCAACCAGAAGCTATAGTGGAATAGCTGTGGTCATATTTGGATTGCTCCCTTGAACGCACTCAAGATAAATTCAAAAGCAAACTCTGACAGTTCGCGAAACATCAAAATAAACCTGAGGTTTCACCTTGGTTATCACATTCATAAACTTGTTTAGAGCAATGAACACTCTCATTTAGTTATTACCATCTCAGCAGGTTCCAATACGATATGATGCATTTCAGCACCTTAATATCCAATTTACGGTGATTCTATTACTACGTGTGCAATTATGACGGGATAACTGCGGTGATAATTCCGGTTTGCCATCATACAGTAACTCCCACTGATGTTTATTAGGTTAATACAGCAGTGTGTGATAACGATAATGTCCTATTAAATGTTTCGGCTTAGCGCTAGTGTGTAATGTGAGGTTTTTAGAGACTGCTCACTGCCAGGCATTGGATGGATTGTCATTGTTTCATTACGCTGTCTTGGCTGGAACATATGTAGTGTGCTAGGATACTCATGCACTGCTGCTTCAGAGATATGCTAACATTGCGCTTAGAAAGACAGGAGGTCAGACGTACAGTGTTGGGCTACAGTACGCTCCCTTCCTCTCTATCTCCTTCTGTCTCAAAGGCTTTTTTTTCTATTCTCCCGTCTATAGGTCACAATGCATGATGTCAGTTGAGTAGAAGCGACCGAGACGGTGTTGTCTCAGTGCGTGCTGTGTTTGATATGGACTGGTACCGGCGCATGCTAAACAGCAGATTCGGTGCCCAAAACACGCTGCTCGCTCCTGTAAACAGCTCGGTGCTGCTATTGTCATTTTTCAGAACATTAATATTCATCGCATCTTAGCAGTTTAAACACTTCAGGAGTGTGTGGCTGTGCTCTTCTTGATTTTTTTTTTTTCTTACAGCAGATTTGTAATTTGCATTTCATAGGCGACTTTACTCAACCCTGAAATATTTTAAGCATGGCATTAGCATTACGTCCTGTTATTGTATGTGTATGAGAATGAGAACATGGTGCGTGTGTGAGCAAGTGCGTGTGTGTGTGCATTCCTGGCCAGTTTTGAGTAATATTACATAACCTGAATAATGTCACATTTGATCATAAAGTGCACTGGGCCCATCTCCTCATGTCAGATAGCTGATAAACGGCAGGTTAAGTCAGCCCTTATCGCTCTCTCTCCTTCTTCCTCCCCATCAGTGCATGAGCTGACTGTTAACTGTGGCCACTGCGGCCACTCTCACTTCCTTTCCACACAGGAAGTTTGGTCAGGTGTCAAGGAGTTTGTTGATAGTGTGCTAACAGTCATTTCCTAGGCCTCTGCCCCACTGACCAAGACCCATTGAGACAGCAGTGTCCCAATATCCTGTTTCCTGTCATTCCCAAGCCTCTCTTGGTGATTTATTGACATGAGAAGCAGTCGTTTTTCCTTAGCAGTAACGGTGAAAGTCGCTCAATCTCTATTAGTTAAAACGATTCTGAACTCTTTTAACCTTTTCCTGTTCTGTAGTGATACATGGAAGACCCTGAATTGCTGGGATCTATAAAGTATCAAATTTACCAAATTTGATGGGGAAAATCACTTTTTTGGATATTTAACACACATAACACAGCCAGAGAATAAGTGAAATAGTTTTGAGATCCACTGCAGATCTTTTGATTACTTGTCAGGTCACTAAAGATGAAGTCATTTTTTTTTTTGTTTAACTGTTTTCAAACACTATCCTCTTATTTTTTTGGTCAGCCAAAAATATAGCCATTCCAAAATCTCACGCCATTGGTTGAGCCACTGTTGCTGTGTCATGGAGTGCTTAATTCTCTGCATACTAAGCTAGGATAGAAGAAAGTGTTTTAACACTTGAAAAAGTGTCACACAGAAACTTTAAATACTATGAAGTGACCTGGAGTTCAGTTGGAATCAGAAACTGCATAGGCCCATTCACACCAAGTATGGTAACTACAGTATAAAGACAACTATAACATTAACTATGCTAACATCCACACCAACAGATGATATAATTCTGTTAATTAAAAGTGCAAACTGCAGTTTCTGTCATCTGCTGCTTTAAACACTGGAGCACTTAAAGTCAGATGGATTTTGATTGGAATACAATGTTTTTATTATTCTGATATTGCTCCTCTGTCTAGTTATAATTTTGGATCCGGCTTACCTAGAATCAGACTGGTTTATTTTAAAAGTTGTAGTTATCATTATTATTTATTGTCCTTGATGTGAACAGCCCTTAACTCTTGCTTTTCAGTGGACTAATATTTTCAATAGACACACATAGTCTTTCATTCAACTCAGCTAAGTGGTGCTCTGTGGAAAGGTGGTTTATCTCTCAGGAAAAGTTGAGGCAGTGGAGGCAGTTCCTCTGGAGAGAGCAGTCTTGAGGGGACCGTCTGACTGCATCCGTCTGGAGCTACACTAAATCAAACACGGGGAGAGGAACCAGAGGCTTCCAGACTTCAATCCCTGGTGGAACACTTGCTGCCATACCTCAGAGAGATTCATTTAACCTGGATTACTCTGGTGGATTTTCGTATGAATTTTTCTCAAATAGATTTGTTAGAAACGCTGTAAGAAGCTCCCAGGTGTGAGGATGATGACATGGGGAACGTCTCGTATTTAATTACCTTCAGTTTGTGTGATTAGCTGGATTTTGCGGTTGTGCTAAATACTGTCCACCTGCAGTCTTCCATGGTGAGCTCTTTTGTGGTACTTTCAGATCAAGCCCTTGTGCAAATGGTCATTTTCTATTGGCAAATATTTTAAATATTCACAGTCTATTCAAGGTCAATATTGGTTATATGACACAGACTCTGTGTGAGAGTATGTGCGTGTCCCTGAGGTCTCGAGTCCTTTAATTTCTCCCCTTCCTCGTGTTCGCTAATTAAGCAGATACACTTGAAAGAAGTGAGGTCATAATGTCAGTGGAAAAAGACATGGTCCGCCCCATCTGTCTCGGGCTGCCCAGGTCACGGTCAGGTTCAAAGGTCATGTCTGAGATTAGACTACCAGTGTAGATATCAAACAAGAATGAGCTTTCATTAGACTGGAAGTGTGTGTCAAAAGAGAGGGGAAGCAGAAGGACATATGTGTTCACACGTTCTAACTGATGTGTGTAGCCCAGCTTTACAGGGCGAAGAAAGGGAACAATTCCATTCAACCTGAAGGACAATTCCTACAGCCCATCTTCCAATCAAGACCATCTTTCATCTTTGGAAAAATTTACAATATCTTCTCTTAGATCTCCTTGACCTCTGGATGACAAATACCAAGTCAACAATGCAACACTTATTCCATTTCTTAACCCATAGATAGGAATTTAAAAAGTAAAAAGAAAACAATTAATTAAACAATATATTTGTTATGGAACTTCTCTGACATGCTACTCTGACTCCTTAGCCTTGAAGAAACCCAAAGGGTAGCAGGTTGCTACATACCTTGAGCGATGACACATTTCCTTCCTCAAACTCTTTCAGATGGACAAGGGTCATGCAATGTCACTTCCATGTAAAGGACTTGGATTGACAGCATCCTTCAATTACCCAGATGTCCTGCCAATCTGCAGGGTCTTGTTGAAAGGAACATCTATTGAGAGCCACAGCCCTGAATTTAAAGGTTCAAGTGAGTTAAGAGTGGAAATGGAGGAGGTTGGGACAGCTGTTTTAGACTGTAACCTGATCCTTTATGGCCACTCTTAAATGTGGGCCATGCGTAAAGATCAGAGGCTGAGTTTGTTGTGTCTGGCAGGCTGCTACATCTGGACAGGATGTGTACAACACACAGCCTCATCAGCGTGATGCTCAATGCACCTCAAATACTTACAGCCAAACTCTTTTTAGCAACATACAAACCTAAATTCAGTCATTCTGGATTCTTGTAGGAAAATGTGATTTTGTAACTGATGGAAATTGATAATACGTGTGTGGCGACTGAACAGATGTAATTTTAATCTGACCAGTAGAGGCAGTATTCCTTACTTAGATAACTTGACTACCGTACAGCTGTTCACTGACCTGTGATTCAAATAGCTTTAATAATTATGCATGTTAGCCAGTTTTTACAGTGCCTGTGTGGATAGACGGATATAGGTAATACAGACAAATCCAACTTTTACATTACATTACAATCTATTCTGAAGTCTCTAGTTTTTGCAGTGACTACTAATGCAGCATTCATTTCTAAGGGTATGTTGAAACTAGTTTGTTGTGACAGGTAGTATAGAAAAAAATAGTCTTGTAATTGTGCTGAATGTGTATAATTATTTTCCCCCCTTCTCAATCTCTGTTTTTGACTCATTCTCTCACATCTGTCACTTCTTTTTTTTTTTTTTTTTTTTTTATCTCTCTGCCCCTTTCTTGTTCTCCTCTCCGGTCCTCTCGCTTTTTCCACTTTCTCTGTTTTCTCATTTGGTGTTTTATTTTAAGACATGCAGCATATGCTGATTTCAGGCTGAATTGAGAGAAGGACTTAGGAGCCCAGCTGACCTGCCTGTGCTGGCTAATTGGGACTGTTTTCTTTCCCGGTTGGCCCCAGAAGCCCAGCATTCTCAGCTGTGGCCGCTTGCGCTGTCAGCTGCGCCCCTGTGACAATAGCAACTGTAATATTTCATCCCATGAACTACATTTTTCAAAAGATTATCATATTTATCTACCAGGTTGAGCTGCACCTCTGTATCATCATAAAAGTATTTTTGGAATGCTGGGTCAGAATTATTCTTACGTGACCTCTACAACTTTTTCCCTTCAAATGCACAATCACACTCTAAATGTAAGGCAACTGCACATTGGCTTAGATTAGGGGTCTCTAACTCCAACTACCTTGGGGCCACTTGCCAGGTGTAGCTGAGCAGAGTGTAAAAAATAGAAATGAGGCATCCATCAATTCCCAGTGTAGATTGCTCCGTTTATTATAGAGGGTGCGATCTACTTTTGTTTCATCGTGGCGCTTGAATGCGTTTGATATACATTTTACATGTTTTATGCATTGGGCACAGAGTGATTTGCATTACATTCAAAGTATGCTGTATGTTCTATCAGTCCAGACATTCTCTGGGAATCAAACCCATAACCTTTAAACAGGTTTAAACTTTTTTACAAAAATTACAAATATACCTGTATGTGCTATTTAAGTTTGTGGTTCAGGATCACATACAGTGTATGCCTATAATAATTATATATAATAATATATTATAAAACCTAAAAAAGAGAAAATTTCTTATAATTTCAAAAATAAACATAAGAAAATGCTATACTGTATATAGGCAGTAACAATATTTGAGAACTAATTTAATAACTCATTATGCTGAATCGTTTTTTTTTCATATATACAGCAGGTCTACAGTTTTTACAATAATTTCCTCCTTTCTTTCTTTCTTTCTTTTTTCTTTGTTTGTTTGTTTTCTTCTTTCTTTCTTTCTTTCTTTCTTTCTTTCTTTCTTTCTTTCCCCTCGGAATCTATTTTAATCCACAGTGTATGCCATCTTAATACAGGATGAATTTAACTGTTCTGTACATTAAACACTTCCACAGTATCCGTGTTGACATGTCTGAAAATGGCCACAGGATGCTGGTTGCTCAGAATCCTGGTGTACATTTGGCTCATTGATACATAATTAACAATCCCTGCAACTGCTCCAGCAAACACACAGATGTCTCCCCTGTGGGGTTGCATTGCCAATGTCTCTATGCCCATGTACAGTATGACTGTGTATGTGAGTATCACCAGCGTGAGTTTTGGACCTCTGTAAGGTGGCAAAGGCAGCTTTCGTACCTCTGAATCAGGTGTGACAGTGGATAGTTGTCATGTTTCCTGGAGTTTGCATGATACCAGCACAGTGGCAACCTTCATTTCACACCGTGGAAAGTTGATTTAGTTGTATGTGTCATGGCTGTGTAAATGAAACTCTTCCTGCACTGCACCTCACTGCATGAGTGTGCTGTAACCAGAGGCACTCTATTCAATGGGCCAGCAGCAATTTCAGCTGGACCACCAACAGCAAGGCCAATTAGTAGCTATTGTCTGGGGCAGCCACGGGTGCAGAGACCACCAGGACAGACCCTTCTACCTTTCTCACAATATTGCCCCCCCACCCCACCCCACCCCCAAACATCTGCTCAGTTCTCTCTGCTTTGTTTTACTCTTCCCTCACCAGCCTTACCATTGTAATATTCCTAACCACTCTTAAGTTAAAAGATAATGATTATCTCCACCAGATTTACAATAATACAACAACAACCAGTGTGCAGCCTCCACCTGGATGATGTGATGGCAGCCACATTGCACCAGAAAGATCATCACACATCAGCTTATTGGTGGAGAGGAGATTGAGTGATGAAGCCAATCAGTGTATGGGGATCATTACAAGGCCATTATGGTCAGATGCCAGTGGGCGAAAAGGATGCCAGGGTTACATCCATACTGTTTTTCTAAGGACATCCTGGGATTTTTAATGACCACAGAGAGTCAGGACCTCGTTTTAATGTTTCATCTGAAAGATGCTTTTTTCAGTATAGTGTCAGTATAGGGATGTTAGGACCCATACAGACCACAGGGTGAGTACTTCCTTCTGGCTTTACTAACACCTCCCAGGAGGTCTCCCATCCAGGTACTGACCAGGCTCAACCCTTCTTACTGTAGCTTCAGTGGGAATCCAGTCTTGGGCTGCAGGGTGATATGTAAATATTCCATCACTTTATTTCCTTTGGCTATATCACTGTTATACAGCGCTGTGAAAAGTTGTTGCCCCCTCCCTGTGTTTTTAATGTTTTGCATATTTGTCATACCTTAATGATTCAGATCATTCAGACCAAACAAATAACTATTAATATTACACAAAAATAACCTGAGTAAATACAAAATGAAGTTTTGAAATTGTGATTTCATTTATTAAGGGAAAAAAGCTGTCCAAATCTGCCTGGCACTACGTGAAAGAAGTAATTGCCCCCAAAATGTAATAACTGGTTGTGCCACCCTTTGCAGCAACAACTGCAAACAAACCTTTCATATCGCTATGGAGGAATTTTGGCTCAATTAAGAGCTGGGGGGTGAAAACTTTTGGATTTTGAAGATCAAGGTAAATTGTACTTAATTTGTGTACCGGGAAACATACAAGTATCTTCTGTTGCTTACGAAGGGCAGAACTAAATTTAAAAAAAAAATATTTCAACAAAATAAGACAAATTTGGCCATCTTCATCGTGTTCAAAAGTTTTCACCCCCCAGCTCTTCATGAATCTTGTTTCCTTCTGGAGCATCAGTGAATGTTTGAATCTTTTTAAATAGTTGTATTTGAGTCCCTCAAATGTCCTCAGTGTGATAAGATGCATCTCAAAATCATAAAGTCACTGCTGGAAAGGGTTAAAATATGCAAAGATGCTGGAAAACTGAAGAATCTGCAGGAGCTTAAAGATTTTTCTGAAGAACGCTGCTCAGTTTAACTGTTCAGAACAAACAAAAAGAGACTCATGAACAACCATCACAAAACAGAAAGACAGTCGAGGATCATCAGGTGACCACACACAGTACTAAGAACCAAGGGTTCCCAAACTTTTGAGTGGGGTTATTTTAATAATTTCAGCAATGTTTTTGTCTTGTGTACTAAATGTTAATATCTTTTATGTACAATATCTTAATCAGGACAGTACTCAATAAAAAATAACATGCATTTAGTATGATCTCTCTTATTGTTTGAAAATTACTCATATTTTCACAGATTCTGCAAGGGGTGCACAAACTTTCGAGCCCCACTGTATATATTTATATATATATATATATATATATATATATATATATATATATATATATATATATATATATATATATATATATATATATATATATATATATATATATGTGTGTGTGTGTGTGTGTGTGTGTGTGTGTGTGTATGTATATATATATATATATATATATATATATATATATATATATATATGTATGTACACACACACACACACACACACACATATATATATATATATATATATATATATATATATATATATATATAATATATATATATATATATATATATATATATATATATATAGTAGAATAGAAAGTCACTTATTAAAATGTATATCTTAAAGCTTGCAGCTGATTGGTCAGAGATAAGTAAAGATTATTTCATTGAAGGCCACCTTTAGCCATCACTGCATGAAATGTTGATCACTTTCAGTGTAGATGCGTTAGATGGACTAGTCCAGTAACAGCATCTGAACCTGACCTCTGATGTGCTGCTCCAGTAAGCAGAGTGAAGCGTTTGCCCACTTTAGTCCTTTCATGAGGGGCCTTGTCTCTTTTTATGGCTCCCTCAAACACGCACACTCATATTCTGTTCTTAGTTTTTCCTACTACGCTGTTTTTCAGTGCCTTTTTGCCATCTCAGCAGACCTCTCTCGTCTGTGACCCCCTTTGCTTCTCTTTCTTTCTCTCTCTACTCCTTCGTACTCTCACTCCTACTCTTTTATATTGTCCCATCAACCCCTCTCAGTCCATTTCTTCTTTGGTCCTGTCGTATCTCCGGCTGAGCTGCTCTGGCCCATCTAATGGGGTCAGCCGAACACCACCCCCCGCATACTCTTCCCTTTCACTCTCCTCCTCTTTTATCTGTCCATTTCCAGGTTAAGAGCCCAGTGGCTGAGAGACTCACTAGATTAGTGGTCTTTTATGCCCAGGCGGGGTCTGGTGTGGCTCCTTTACCCATCCGTTCACCAGTTATACTTTTTTTTCTCTCTCTTACAGTGGACCAAAGGACAGGCACATTTGCTCTTTAACTATACACAGACTCTAACTAGAAAACAATTCAAAGTTATTTTTTGTTAATAAAAAAAATAATAATAATAAATAATATATATTATATATATATATATATATATATATAGTAATATTTGCTATTTATGATCCATGCATTTATACGCTGACAAAATCCAGCAACAGTCAGTGGCTTAGTTTTACATTTAATTTGTTTAAATGATTTTTGGACATAATTGTAAAGTTAAAGTTTACTATTCAGTTTTATTAAACACCATTAAAATGTATCTGTGCATGTCTAATTCAGAAACTTAGTATTCACCATTTTGTGGTTCCACATCCAGTGCAACCCTTTTTCCTTAAAGTGCCACCCATGGATTCTCAGACAAGATGATGCTCAAATGGTCAGAGATCTTCTTTGATTGCTAATCATTAGCTTCACATCCCACAATTCCTTAACTCTTGGCAAAATATTTGGTCTTACAACTACTTCTATCTATTTATGCCTCATTTCACCTCAGCCAGCACCACCTTTACTCCGTTCAGCACGATTGTTACCAGTCTGCCCTCCCTAAAACATGCTGAAAGCATGTCTTACTGTGAATGCTGGGATAACAAGTGGCTCCCTGTTCCTCATAGGGGCCTTCAGGGTTTCTCAGTTCTGTTCTTTCTTGTCCTCCCTCTCTTTCCTGTCTTCCTCAGCTCAGGCCATTAGAGGAAGAGGGTCAGGAAAGTGCATGCCATCCTTTGCGTGCTATCTAAGCCACTGGCCTGGCAAGTGAAAATAAATGTTCAAAAGGTTGTACTTTATATTTAGCCACGGAGATGACCTCGAAGTGCCTTAAAAGGGCTCACATACTTAAAGGTGCATTACAGGTCTTACACTAATTCACTGTGATAGCTAAAGTGCTCGTCGCATACCGCTGGAGAGAACTAACCCTGGAGGATCTGGCAAGGGCCCGGGATGTGACCAGTTAACATTATTCAGCATAAATTTTGAATTCTCTCCAGCCCTGAACTTGGAGCGGAGAAGGGTAAACCATTTGCATACTGTATTAGTGATGAGTGTTGAAAAGAGACGCTCTCGTAGCTGGATCCCAACTGCACGTTTAATCTGTAAATTTCACATCAAGTCATGCTTTCTTCTCATTTAATCTATCTTTATGTGCAGAAAAGTGGTATGGTGTGTTTTAAGGGCTGTTTGGGGTAAACAACCTCTCGTGAGATGCAGCAGTGTGTCTGAAGCTCCACTGGTGGAGACCTATTTTCATTCTTAACTAGACTGCTATGATTTATTAATCTGTGTTTTAAATAACAATTAGGATGTCAGAAGGGATCAAGCCCAAGCCTTAATTGCAACGAAAACATACTTAATACGAAACTTTCCCCTACTGAAGTGTTTAGAGTGCTTTGTGTCTTTACCAGGGGTCCTGCAGGTTTCAGCTGTTTCTCTCTGATGTCACTTCCTCCCATTCCAGCTGGACAGGACTGAGATTTGTAGTACTGTATGTGGGTGTAGGAAACATGCGATTGCTTTCAGAGCTCCCTTCTGTTATCCTCTCACTCTCATTCTCACATTGTCTGACACATTTCCCTCTGGGGCCTTTAAGGTTTATGATGTTTCATTAAGAGGTCAGGTCCTAAGACATTTCATTAAAGCACGTAATAGTCTTTTGTCGACACTCCAGATCCAGTAATGTTTGTAAAAGGACAATAAGCTTTAACTGTTTTTACAGAGATTGTCTTTGTTTGGAACAGTACTTAACAGAGTTTTTTTTTTTTTTTTGACACACCATTAGAGATTGATATTTTACCATGTTTTAGGGGTAAATTTTTCTTAGGTGCCCTAAAATACCCTTAGTTTTGGAAAAGCTATGGTCAAATAAAGTAGTAGTAAAAAACTAATAATAATAATATTGCCTAATTTAAAATAAATATACATTTGATTAAGGATTGAGAAAAAATTTTACCCCAAAGGTTAAATTTAGGTTATTTTATAAAACTGAATAATAAAAACAATAACAACAACAACAATAATAATAATAATAATAATAATAATTATTATTATTATATTATTATTATTATTATTATTATTATTATTATTATTATTGTTATTATTATTATTATTATTATTATTATTATTATTATTATTATTATTGTTCTTCTTATTATTTTTATTACTCTGTTACTATAGCCGCTACTACTGATAATAATAGAAATACACAATCCTTCCCATAAGTACTTCCCATAGGTTTTATAGTTAGGTTAATAGATACAATCAACAAAAAAATTTATGTTTGAGTGTGACATCCATTTGCTATTTAATTAAAAATAATAATAATAATGTAATAGCCAAATGATGATGGACAGGAAGTGTTATCGTGTTCATTATGTTGGTTCTTTTATCCAGCTTCCTCTTGCTTTCATTTTTCCATTTCTATACCTCTGGAGTGTCATAGGTATAAGACGGTTTATGATGACATGAACACACACACACACACACGTGCGCTATTCCTCTCATAATTCAGTCCACACTGCACATCTGAGAGAATTCTCCACACTTCTAACTCTCTTCCTCATTCTTTTATATTGAGGCTAGCTCCACTCATATTTCATGTCAAAGGCTTATTCTTTTATTGAACATCAAATCCAGAGTGTCTCAGTTGACGCTCCTTTCTTTTTCCTGCACATACATATTCAGGAGCTCAAGCGGCTATAAGGCTTCCTGCACCAAATCCACAATTGTGCGCATTAGAACTGTAATAACATTACATGAATGGAGCTCCCATTCTATATTTAGGAGTTAAGTCACCCGTGTGAGCCTTGACATGCCGCGTTGTTTTTTTCCCAATCTCTGGCATTGGTGCTCGGGCCTTCTCCAGTGTCCAAAAACTTACACAGGAGGATGGCTCTTGCTAAAATATCATGCTGTGACACTTTACATTCTAGTTTGAACTTTATGGCTGACACACTGCAGAATAAATGCATAAATAAATAAATAAATAATGCCTGTGTCATTTTGAACGGCTCACAGTGTGCCAAAGCCAGCATGACAATTGAAGTAGATAAAAACTCTGAAGAGTGCCACCCCTCTTTTCTGTCTCACACACACCCGACAAGGTCCCAGAAAAAAAAACACACACGTGCAAATACACACTCACACACACACTCCAGTTCTACGACTCTGGCTTGTCAAAATATTTTTCCAGTATATCCCCACTGTTTCTGGCCTGGAGTCAACTTCCATCTCATCTAATGAAAAATGCAGAGTGTTCACTAGGGATTAACTGGAAGGCTCCTGCAAAAAGGATGAGGGAGGAGAGGAGCATGGCTCTGCTTTATGGCATCACAACTCAATCATTTAGTACCTCCAGCTGACCATTTGACCCGCTGCTTAGAGTTTTATTCTTCCCAAATAGCCGGGCAGGGGAGAGGGAAGTGCTTGAGTTTGCGTTTTTGCCGTCGTTCTGATAAATATCTCTTGCACCTCAGCATGTGTTCCCATTTATCTGAGTAGGTGCCGGTGCTGTAGATACATTATTAAGTGTGATTAAACACATGCGCAGGAACTGGCGAACACGGAAACGCTTCTGTTGCGTGGCATCGTTTTTCATCCCCCCACCTCTTGTGAGTGTACGCCACTTAAACACACAGACACTCTCGGTGTGTGTGATTCCGTATGGGAATTTGTGTGTTGAGCATAGTCAGCTTAGAAATTACTGGATAAAGAAAGGGGAGGAAAGGGAAAAAAGAGACGAGACGAGGTGAGATGAGGCGAGAGGGGGGAAAGGGAAAGAGATGAGATGAAACTAGAAGTAAGGAGAGGAAAAGAAAGAAGAGGAGAGGAAACGGAAGTTGATGAGATTAAGAGAATAAAGGAAAGGAATGGAAAGGAAAGAAGTTGAGACAAGATGAGGACAGGAGGAGAGGGAAAGAATCAGTTTACAATGATTCTTAAATGAGATAAGAATAGGAAAATATAGGGAGGTGAAAGATGAGATGAGAAGACATTGGACAAGAGGCTATGAGGATGAGTCTAAAGGAGAAAAAATGAGACAAGGTGAGTGATGACTTGAGGAGAGATGAAGAGAGACTACGATACAAAATAATGGAAAACGATGCAGGAGAAAAGGAGGTACATGATGAGATGAGAAAGGAGGCAATGAGAATAGGTGAGAAGGACAGACAAAGAACGAAAACGAGAAAAGAGGAGCAGAGATGAAAGAAATGAAATGAGAGAAATTGAAAGGAGAGAAGGGCATATGAGATAATGAGAGGAGAGGAGAGTATTGGGGAACAAAAGAGTTAAAGGGAGAGAAAGCAGATAAGAGAAATGTAGAGGAGGAAAGGAAAGGTGAGAAAGAGGAAAGGAAAAGTAAAGAAGATATGTTGAGAAAGAGGAGAAGCAAGGAAAGATGATGATGTTATAAAAGAGATGAAAGATTAAGAAAGGAGCTGAGAAAAGACTAGGGGAGAAGAGACCAGGAGGCAAGAGGAGAGGGAAAGAAGATGTGAAGAAAAAAAAAAACATGAGACAGAAGATGAAGAGAAGAAAGTGGATGTGAGAGAGTAAGACAGTAAAGTGAGACAATATAATAAGATACAAATATGTCTGTTTGAATACAAAACATTAAAGTACAGCTGCCCTGTAATAGCAGGCCACATCAGGACGAAGCTGCTCACCTGAAATGGACCAATTATTCTGTTTTTGAGATTGTGCCTTCAGTCGAATAATCCAGCATGTCTTTTGGATTCTGCTGCATCAATAATGGACGCTGGGCGGTGTATAATTTATGTAAGTGGACATGCAATCACCTCAAATTAAAGTGCATGAGCGGAGGTCAGGTTGCGTGTATGTTTATATGGAACAGTGCAGGCAAAGAAGAGGCCAATCCAGTGCATTCAAGTGCCAAGTGCATCTCGTTCTCTCACGTTTCCCCCCGCTTAGCTCATTCCTCCCTCTCTTTCTCTCTCGCACACACATAAAAATAAAGAAAAACCTAGTTACTGCTGGCTTAGCTTAGGCTGGAGACACATGGCTCACCAGTGACTGAGACTCACAAAGCAGGAGGCATTAAGACATCAATAATTAATTAAACCAACAGGCTCTCATAGATACCTACAGAGGAGGACATCTGGCTGAAAGCATACTCAGTCTCATTAAAACTGGGCTCCAAATGGAAGCTGATTAATCCTTTCCAAATGTTAATTGGTGGGTTAAAGTCTGGATGGCTGTCAGTGGTGCTGGTCTGTTTTGCAGGGCCTCAGCGAGTGGAACAGGCCTGGATCACAGCTCATCCTGTTCCCAAGATGCACTGCCCAGTGCCGCACGTACCGGCCAATAGAAATCCCCGTCGCTGCCTCTTCGTCAGTAATGGTTATCACAGAACATGGGGGAATTGCTGCGTCTGTTTGTCTTTCAGCATATTTCCCATTTTGGTGGGTAATAAATTATATTACCTTGAGTTTGATTGATTTGTGTACTTTATGCCTGGACAGAGTCACTTTTATTGCTGTTGATCCCAGTAACATTATCATGGCTATCCATCATGTGCAGGGACAGCAGAGATGTCCATTTTTAAGGCCGTCTCGCCAGCATTTCAGGAATTGGTGTTTTAGCCAATGCTCAGCAGCTCTGTCTGTGTGTTTGTGTGTGTGTGTGTGTGTGTGTGTGTGTGCAAGAGTGTGACATGTTTATGAATGCCAAGATGTACTGTGGAGTCAGGGTGCTGTCCAGCAGCTCACTGCATTAGCTGACAAACTCTCCCACTTGTCACATTAAGCGGTGACCTAAACCGCGGCAGAGATCAGCTCTCTATCTCTCTCTTTGTCTCTCTCTTTCTCTTTATATCTTATTCGCATGTCTTTTGTAACTGGAATGCCACATGTACATCACTGAACATTAATCTGGTTTAGAATTGAAAGCTCAAAAGCTTTTTTTCTAGACCCTAGATAATTCTGTAGATGCATTGTAAAAAGCATTTGTTTTAATCAGCATTTTTAAATAAAAGTGTTAATACTTTATAGAGAGATACATACATGCATATCTAACAAATGTTCATTACAGGTGCAGGAAGTAATGTTACAAACAGAAAAAATACCAAGTAAAACAAATAAATATATATTATATCTTATTTGATTGTATTTTGCACTAATGGTCTGGTCTATTTTTTTTATTATTATTATTTTTTTTTTTTATTGTGTTGCTATGTTTTAATAGTACTGTTCTCTTGCTGCATTAACTGTACCTATCTTAACAGATATTACCTGTTTAGTCTCGTTAAAATATACATACGGAGAAATAAAATGGACATATCCGACCAAAGTTGAGTATACGTGGCGCTTGTTAGATTTATGATTTGAAGCAATTTACAGTTTCAGTAAGAAAAAAAATATTATATAAAAAAAAATGTTGTTTTAAGATTATATAGTTGTTTTATTTTGTTTTTGTTTTTTGTTTTTTTCTGGAAAGTCATACGGAAAGAAAAAAAATAGTTAGGAAAGTGATTTTTTTTCCCCCTGTAAATTTGAATATTATACAACATACTGTAGTCATGTGAATTTATTTTAGGTGTTTTTGGACTGAATCCTCATGCTGGTTTCTTGGGATGTTGGTGAGGCCGTATGTTCAGTTGATCTGATCGTGCCTGAGCCTGAAGTCGAGAGTGTGTTTCATTTAAAGCCTGACCTTGTTCTTCTTTTCACAACCTCTTACCTCAGTGTCCTCCCACTGCAAACAACCAACACCATCCAGAGCTCAAATGCAGTTTTATATGGTTTCAACTGTGTCTGTGTGTGTGGAAACCGTGTATGTGGGTTCATCTATGTGGGAGTGGGGTTATAACATGTGTGTATGGGGCACGGATTTGCACAAACAGCTTGCTTAATTACCATGAAGAGAGATCCGTTAGAGGATCATTAATGAAGCACATGTATCAAACAATAGTTCTAAACATATCACAAATCAGAGAACATGAGACAGCTTTAGCATTGCCATGGCAACCATATTGTTGTGGACATTACTTGTTATATACTTCTTTTTTTCCTTGACCTTTTTACCAGCTGCCTGTCAGGTCTGATCTTGAAAAAAAAAAAAAAAACATTTCAACCTATTTCTTAATAGGGAACGGCATTATGGAGAAATTAAGCTGTTTCTTTGCCATCAATACTTTCAATCTAGAACATCTATAAGTAAATCAACTTGTGATGTATCTGGTAGAAGTGATTAAATTAAATTAAATTAAATTAAATTAAATTAAATTAAATTAAATTAAATTAAATTAAATTAAATTAAATTAAATTAAATTAAATTAAATTAAATTAAATTAAATTAAATTAAATTAAATTAAATTAAATTAAATACAATTTTATTTTTTTATTTTATTTTATTTACACTTGTAGTGTTCCAGCCTACAAAAATGCTTGTAAATCTTTATTATACTATATTATTACCAAATAATGGGTTCAATTTTCTAATGAGTGAACATTGCCAAAAATATCCACTTGTAATGATTTTTTTTTTCAGTCAGTTCGAAAAATACAACACTTGTGCTAACTGAAAGAAAACAAGTTAAGAGAAAGATTGAATCCAATATTTTGTAATTATGATAGATTTATTAGCATTATTATTTAAATGTCCATTCAAAATTAGCTAAGGATTTTCAACATAGCATTAGGGACATATGAGTTTATTTTTATTTTTATTTATTTATTTATTTTTATATATATAGCAGACAAATATATATTTTAAAAAAACACATTTGTGTTTATACTTAACATGTATTACTTATTTTATATCATTGCATAGAATTTATGTTATATAATCATATAATTAAATTTATTCATTACATATAATGTTAAGTAAACACCTGCAGAAAATAAGCGAAAGGGCCCTATAAAACACCCTGTGCAATGTGATGCAAGGCGCAGCGCAAGTGTGTTTGCTAGTTTCAGTGCGGCGCCGTTCGCATTTTCAGAATGGGCGTGCTGGTCTAAAAAAGAGGTGTGTTCAGGCGCATTGCTATGCGCATTGCTAACTTTGTATCGCAATGTTTTTTCTTTGTTATTTGAAGAGCGTGTTAGTATAGGCGAGTCCACAATGCTCATACACACTGCTTATTACACACAGGGACGCACAGCAGCACACAAACATGCCAAATATAAAAAATTTAAGGATTGCATACAATACATAAGAAATATTTGTAGGATAATTATATATATATATATATATATATATATATATATATATATATATATATATATATATATATATATATATATATATATATATATATATATATATATATATATATATATATATGTATACGCGGCGTAATGGATAATGATCGCATGTATCAGAATCAATCTATTTGCTCGCACATGAGCTGCCTGATTCATCTTGGAGACGCGTCCTGTCTTTGCGTTTGCCAAATTCCGCCGTGTAAATAGCAAATCTGTCATGGCATGAGTGCAACTGGCTCTTAAAGGGAATGGAAGATGAGACTCTGATTGGTTTATTGCACGTTATGCCCAAAAAACACCCATTACTCATTAAGAGAATAGGGACAACCCGTTTAGACCATGCGCCTGGGCGTGCCAACCATTTTTCCGTCGTAGCAAAAGAGGATTTGGACACGCCCTGAGTGCACCTGCGCCGTGCGCATTACACTTTGCATTTAGATGGTTAAAATAGGGCCCAAAATGTTTAATGTAAATGTTTATCAATTAGTTCATTAATATGAAGGAGGAGGAGGAGGAGGAGGAGGAGGATAGTCAAGTATAAATTAATTATTGTTAAATGGAAATAAAATGGTTGAGTCTAAATGTTTTAACAGTGAGAGCATTTTTACAGCATACATTACTGTACAATCACATGTAAAATGTGAATGTCTAAGTCTACAGAAAAACAAATAATTTAATTGAAACTATTTATATTTAAATCTACTTAGAACTTTTAGAAATTAAAACAGGAGGCACTAAACTGTAAATATACACTGATATACTCTATGCATACACCATAAAGACACTATTTGTTTGATTGATTGTATTACTATTATTATTATTATTTATTTTATTTTTTTAAATGCTCCTTCCACAGTTTCAGAGCTCTGACTGTTTGTGCTGTAGCTCAGAGCTGCTGTTAGCCAACACAGGAAACATTCTGTTGTTTCCATGGCTGAACTGTCACAGGAACCTTGTATACAGAGCAGGGTGATGGTCTAGCTCAAGATAAAAGTGCACCCTGTCAACAGTCACTGTCCTCGCCGTGCAGGCCTGGACATTTTTGTTTCACCTTATCAGATACAGCAGCCCCGTGTGTGAGAATGGCACTTATTTGTGTACCACAGAGAGGAACTGGTGGAGCGCTCTAATATGATCAATTCCCATACCTCACACTGGAGCTCATTACACACGCACCCAGGGACACGTGTTTAATATATCAAAAATCTCAATTATACCACCTAATTGATATCCATATTTGCTTAATTGGTCAATTTCTTTCACCCCCACCCCCTATGCATAAAAGAAGTGTATCACACGAGGTACTACAAAATACAGTACTTTTTCCTTTTTTCTCTCTCTTTTTTTTTTTGGCAATTTGAATGAACAATTTCTCTCTTTTAGTTCTGATATTTTTTCCCAGATTGGAAAAGATAATAAATGCATTCTCATCAGCTTAAGCTCAGACTGACTGTGAAATTAAACCAATCACCAAAGCAATTACAGCAGGGGAGGAGAGGGTCAGATCAATAGCAGCCCATTATGAATAGCCGATAAAGAGAGAGAAAACACCCAGGAATCAGGGAATCCCTGAATGTCCGACTGAGTGATTGTTAAGCAGAGGATTCTACACCAGAACATTAAAAGGCATCAACGCCTCCATGCAAACAATGGACAGGTGTTTTTTTTTGTTTTTTTTTTTTTTTTTTACCTTCTGTTTAAGTAGAGTTGTTTTATTGCAGTATTTTGCAATTTTTACTAATGCACTATCCTTATTATGTCAGAGGTTCTCTTTATCTTTTTTTTAATTCCAGAAACACTTGCTATAAAGCCTATATGATGTACTCATATATATTTATATAAGTATAAAGAGAATGAGACAGGTAACATTTACAGTAAGGTTTACTTTGTTAACCATATTTAACCATATTAATTAACATGAATTATCAGTTTACTATACTTCTAGCATTTATTAATCTTTATTAATACTAATCTCAACATTTACTAATGTATTCTAAGATCAAGAGTCACATCAATCAAGCATAAGTTAAAGGGATAGTTTGCTCAAACGTATGCCTTTTTCCCTTTTCTTTCACACACACACACACACACACACACAGATTTATTTATTTATTTACAGTAGTGTGCATTAAGTATTTAGAAGAATGCAGTGCATCCAGTGGTCCAAAGTGCATCGCTGGTTACATCACAGCTACCTTTCTGCAAGAATAACTTCTTGTAAGGTTTGCCATGAAGCACTGTAGAATAACATGAACATCTTTTCTCCTCTATGGCCTTATCCAGCGAACAATGACCCAGGCCAAGGCCCTCTACACTGGCTTTCATCTCCTCTGTGAGATTCACCCACCAGTATTGATTCCTTATTGACCTGAAATGTTCTCCGCTTCAGCATGCACTCTTTTTCTCAGCAAAACCCTTCAGCTGAATGTAAGAAACACAAGTTTAAGGGATTGATTTTCTTCCTTTTTTCTTTCTTTCTTTTCTTTCTTTCTTTCTTTCTGAATTTATGACTAAGCGATTTATCTTTCTTTCTTTTCTTCTTATTTTCTTTCTTTCTTTCTTTCTTTCTTTCTTTCTTTCTTTCTTTCTTTCTTTCTTTCTTTCTTTTTCTTTCTTTCTTCTTTCTTTCTTTCTTTCTTTGTGACAGTATAGATAAGATTACATATGTGTTGATTTCAATAAGACAGTATTCATGTGTGTGTAAAAATGGTTCTGGTAATATCAAGATTGTAACTGAAAGCCAAGTCCTTTTTTTTTTTTCAAAAAGAAACAAAAAAGTAATAGTATGATGTTTTTCTTTCAATCTGTTGACATTTTTAGCCTAAATACCATATTAAACTCAAACTATTACTTTATCTACACTGGTATAAGCAGATCCATATTGATCCAGAGAAATATTCGGACTGTCAAGATGTCCTCTTGAACTCTTCACGTATCTGACATTTGACATTTTGACATTTTCTAATTAATTTTGACTGCAGGTCAAGGTCAGTGACTGGCTGCCCTTTGCCTCCTAGTTTATCCATGTATTTCTAAGATATCCAAGACAAGGTCACAGTGATGGAAAACAACTGTCTTACAGATTGGTATCACATGCAAATAGAGTGTAATAGAAATGAGATAATTATTCATTCCTTTCAACTAATTAGATCCAAGTCACACTGGACCAGCGGATCTGGAGAGCTTCTATCCGTCTGCCCTCTGGAGCTAAATGAAAGAAAGAACTAAAAAAGAAATCAACTCAAGGGGGGAATTCTCTCAGGGTCTTTCAGGTCTCTGTACTTTTATTTGTTTATTCGTTTGTTGACTTATCTATTCATTTCATTACTATTGTTTTCCCTTTTTCTATTTTTCCTTTATTTCCCAGTTGAGGTTTAAGTTTTAAATGGTTTCAACTATTCTTTTGATCTCATTTAGAAAAAGAATAAACAAGGAAATAAAAGCCCTTGAAGTTATTTTAACAATAACACATTCTCTTTTTACGCCTGCCATCATATCCGCACAGTTACATTTGTATGTTAAGAGGGCCAGTTAACTACACGTGCATTTCGGCATATCGCACGCGTTTGGTCTTTTGTGTTTGTTTGTAAAACTAACACGTAACACACGTTCAGCTCCACTTTTCTACTTCCTCGTTTAGATACAGTCCTTGAAATAGAATATGTCATTTCCTTTTTTTCTGCTTTGATGAAGACGTACTGTGTAAATAGGGTTTGGCTGTCTTAGTAATCATTTCCATTGAGTGCAGGGTGCTCTGGATAAATAGGTCCTAATTTGTGAGAGGTGTGCAGGCTGAGCTGACAGAGGCTGCCAGCGCATATTACCAGGCCTATTCTTAGCAGAAGGGAGGAGAAACGTCTGTCTGATCTCTGGCGCTCGCTTCACAGAGCACTGGAACCGCAACCTCCCTTTAAAAGTTGCGGCCTTAGTTAAAATCCACCATTACCAGGCAAATGGTCATTGACCTGGGACTTATTGGGCTTAGAAAAAATCTGTGAAAATCCAAAATCAAGTCAAATTGGCCTAATTGAAGAAAGAAATAATTAAGGAACTCACCTAAACAAGATCAAGACATATTTTTGTTTTGGGATTTGCAGTAGCTTAATGTTTACATGGTTTTTAACAAGTTGAGCCTTGGTGCCTATGTGGGAAATGTGTGGTCAAGTCTGGTCCTGTCATCTATGCGTTAATACGAATTTTTAGCTGACATTTTTCAGTTTACAAAAAAAAAAAAAATGTACAAAAATATTGCAGATTTGTCAATTCAACCCCATCACAATTTAATTTACCTTAACAATGACAATATGCAAATTATTAATTTCTAAAACCAATATAGAAAAAAAACATCCAGGTCACACGCTGTCAAATATGCCGATATTTGAACGCTGGCACTACCGCTGGATAGTAAAGGGCCCTGATACACAACGCTGAATAATGGAAGCGATTGTGATTACAGCACAATGATAAGATCAGTTAAAGCAGCGATAACACAGATTTCTCTTCGTCGTTTTTATGACATTTTCATTTAGTCTCTTAATCCACGTCCTATGGGCAGTAATTAAAGCACGTGCTCGGTGAGCTCTTTCCTGGAGTGAGGGAGTATTACATTCTGACCTTTCCAGATAAGGATCCACACACAGGATTTTTAGAGCCGTTCTTCAAGTGGTGCTTCTGAAGATGCCAAAATTGATTTATTCCCATTACCGGGGTGCTACTTTTGGTGTGCGCAGTGTTTAGAGAGACACTATTCTCTGGTAATTTACACATCTCCTGGTTTTTATAGGTCACACATAGCATTTGTTTTCACATTTGTATTTTGCCTTTTGTTATCCGTATATCAAAGTACTGATAATCATTTCTAGAATGAAGGGATGTGTGATACAATACAATTCAAAAGTTGACGGTCAGTAAGAACTTTTGTTCACACTTTATTTTAGGGTCCAATTCACACTATTAACTAACCATTAACTATAACTTTTGCCTCAATTAACTCCTTATTTGATGCTTACTTATAGTTTATAAGGTAGTTGATAAGTTTAGGGAATTGGGTAGGATTATGGATGTCATGCATTATATGTACTTTATAAATGCTAATAAACAGCCAATATGTTAATAATAGACATGTTAATAAGCAGCTAGTTATCAGTGTGAATTGGACCCTATACTAAAGTGTTACCGAACTTTTGATAACATTTTACAATGAGGACTCCTTTGTTTACATTAATACTGACATATACTAACAGTAAATAATATATTTTAAAAGCATGTATTATCCAATGTTAATTTTATCTAATAAACATTAACTATAGTGTTAACAGATACTACATCTGACCTTAAAAATCTGGTCACACTTTATTTTAAAGGATACCTATTATGCCCCTTTTTTACAAGATATTGGTAATATTGGTCTTTGGTGTCCCTAGAATGTGTCTGTCAAGTTTCAGCACAAAATACCAGACAGATCACTTCATCAAGAAGAGGGTGTCGCGTATAAGTCTCTGGATTTCATGCAGTTTCAACAATAAACAGCCTGTAAAGTCAATATAACTGAGAGCGAGAGTTTAGCCATACATATGGGAAGCCAAATGCACTGAAAGTGGGATGAAACAGCGTGATGTTACAGAGCTTGTGCAATAAACTAGCATTGTAACAGATCAATGGACTGAGCTTGCATTGATCAGTTAAAAAATACTCAATGTACACACACAAATACAGTTAAAACGCTTAGCACTATAACGACATGACATTCACAAAGGAGCCTGGAGTGATGAAAAATAAAAGTAATCCACAAAAGTGTCCTCAGCAGCTTAAAATTAAGACTCTTATTTTCCATTTTACATCCAAACACAGAGCATCGGGATAGCTACAGCTGTACAGTTTTACCAATTAAAAGTGGATTTCGCATAGGTGCCCTTTAATCTGTATTTTAACATAATCCAAATGTTGGTAACAGGGTTGCAAAAAATGCAAAGGCATAAAAAGGTAAATTTAAACTATAGACTCATATACGCAAGTATCCACAAGTACAGTATACGCAAATATGACAAAATACGTGATATAAAATGATAAGATTTCATTTAATAAACACTTTTCTAACTACCAGAATCGAAAAGATCTTCAGATGACTTTGCCATGCAAAATTGTTGATTAAAAATATACAGGTCGTTTTAGAAGTCATTTCATAGTCATTCCAAGCTCATTTCATAGCTAAACGTCTCTAATGTCCAGGGAAAGCTACATCGCAGGCTGCAGTAGGATGTAGGCCAGACCCTGACTGTGTGTTAATGAGAACACGGGTCTAAGGGCTCGAGAGCTGGCATAGAGGCATAGGCCCTTGACGAGATCCCACCTTGCCCAGTGTCGGCCCTTGGCTCTGGACTAACTAACTATCAGTCACTGGCACACAAGCCTGCAGTGCTGTTCTACAAAAGCAAGGGAGAACAGACGTCCTGTTGGAAGGTCAGCTCCACAATTCAAAGGTATGAGAGGACAAAGCCCTGCTACAGGCCTCACACCGACCGCCTGACCCCGTCAACCTCAAAACCAACCACAGACGCAGAACAGCACATTTATTTACACCGAGCTCTGAAGTGTAAACAAAAACTCCCATGTCATTAATAACACATAGAACTTAAGATAAATGAGCGTGCTTTCAATTTAACCACGAGTGTTGTTTGTCGGTTTTTAATTGAGTTTCCCTTAAATTTCTTTAACAACTGCTCGCTAGACGGTTCCCTCGGGGGAAAACGGGCGATACCTCAGATGTGTGAATTGTTTTGATTTAACAGGATGTGGAACATCAGTCAGATGGTGTGTGTTTTTGTGTCTAACCTCCACTTGAAACGGTGCGGCTTGCGCATAGCTGTGGGCTCGGGTACGGAGCAGAGCTATGAGGAGACCATATGGTAGAAGACACAAGAGTCTCCAGTCAGCATTCCCCTCCGCTACAGCCCTCCACCACCAGAGCACGGATCCACATCAGTGCTCTCACTTTCTCCCTCTCACTCGCTCGCTCAGACACTCTGCTAATTGCATCCTGTGTTTGTCAATCAAAATCTATTTTCCTTTCCTTTTTTCCTTTGCTTTTACCACCTTCTATTAATTCCCCTGTTGCTCAAAAGCTCTTTGTCACTCTTGGCACGTGTGATGAGGGCTGGTTTGTTGCAATGAATTCCATCTGAATGGAATTGGTTCGCAAATGTTGGCCGGGCAGCGTCGAACCCCTTGGAATTCTACACGACGCTCTGTCTAAACGTGAGGGCTTCTGTTGTCACCCAAACCACACATTTCATTTGTATGAGCAAATCACTCAGGAGAAACTGAACTTGCCTTTGGATCAGGGTCGTGTTAAAGTCGCTCTCCCACTCAAAGCTATTCAAGAAAGTCAAAACAAATTAGCGGAGCATTATAGAGATGATGGAGTTTGTAGAAATAAAACAACTCCCTGATGAACGGGCCTCGATTGTGGTGGATTTCTCATTGTCTTTATAACTCTTTCCAGCTGGAGGAGCATACATTATGTATTGGCGTGAAGATATGCTACTTCGCAGAATGGACAAGAAGATTACAAATCAAAATTATTTACTTTTTTAGATATTTTTCTGGCAGATAAAGTGTCAAGTAAATAATTCAGCAGACACCCGATATGTTATTGACATATGCTGTTTATATAAAGTATAATAAATTATATAAATATATAAAGTAATATAAAGTTTAGGATCTGTAAAACTGCAATATTGTCAAATGCTATTATACTTTAAAACAATCATTTATTAACTGTCTATTTAGATTAGCTGATGAATAGACAATTCAGTATAACATCATGTATTTGAAATAGATAGTTAAAATAGTCTTTTAACTTTTATTTTTATTTAATAAATACAAGTATTTAAAAATTCAAAAACACTTTACAATAATGTTTCTTTTGTTAACATCATTCAACTATATTGATTAAAATTAACTTTTACAGTTACACTGACTAGCTTCCTATTAGTATGTATAATATTAACATATTGGCTGTTTATTAGTACTTATAAAGCACATATTCTACAACCCTAATACCTAAACCTAATAACTGCCTTGTTAACTATTAATAAGACGCAAATTAGGAGTTTACTACGATAGTTACTGGTTTGTTTATAGTGAGAATTGGAGCTTAAAATGAAGGCCTTTTTTTTTTTTTGCAACACACATCAACATAAAACTGAAAATAACCTACATTTTAATAACAAGGAAGAATACTTTAGCCTAAAGTATTTTGGGACAAAATGATAAAAAAATAAATACATTTAACATGCAAGAAAGAAAGAAAGAAAGAAAGACGTGATGTAAGGTAACGGTAATGTAACATGTTAAGTACAAAAACAGAGGAGTGATTTGAGAAATGTTTAGAATTATATATTATAAGTAGTTTTTTTTGTGTGTGTGTTTTTTTTTTTTTTTTGTATTTTGGTGTTACAATTTAAATTAATGCTGTATCTTTTCCTGTAGGATTATGAGGATGTTTAGGACACAGATCAATATATTTAGCAATTATGTTATTTGTTTTGGTAACACTTTTAATGTGTCATTGTTACACGTTATTTGCACTTACTAATATAACACTTAATTATTTATAAATACATGCAAGTAACCCTAAACCAGTCTCTTAACCCTATAACCCTAACCATACAGTAAGTACATGTACTTAATTAATACTGCTCCTACTGTATATGTTTATATTTCTTGTAATTATGCAATGTTGTTATTGCAATTACAATTAATTAAACATTATATTGTTTAATGGTTGAATAAACAGTAAATGAGAATGTCAGGAAAAAAAACATTCTAAAGAGGTTAGAAACATTTGTTGTATCTTAAAATTTTTAGCTACTTTAATTCCTATTTTCTTTTTATTGAACATATCTAAAAGCCACTGACAACAAAGTATACTCCATTTGTATAAATGCGTCAAATGAAAGTGTCTGTACCCACATCTCCACATGACAGGCTGAATGTGGATGTCCATCTCTACAAGGATGCACATTGGGATAACCCATGAACCTTTAACATTTGTTTAGGTGTATATGAGTTATTAAAAGAATCATTTGGCACACTCTTTCTCACTTTCTCCCTCTGTTCTCACACTCAGTTACATGCAGTGCAGCCGCTGAAGCAGAAAATATTGCTGTCTAGATATTTGTCCTGGGGCTGATAGAGAGGGCATTGTCTTGGGACTCACTCAGGCCTCTGAGCTCATAGTTGTGCATGGCAGCTGCAAAAGTGTGCTTTGTTATGTGTCTAAGGATTGGGGTTCAAGACCTTGCTTTTTCTTGAAATACTAGGCAGATCAGAGGCACACATGTTCCTAGGGGAGCAGGGGTCGACGCTTCTCTGTCCAATTTTTCTCCATTATTTATTTATTTTGATTCCCATGCATTGTGTCTCTTGTTCCCGCAGCTTGATTTTGCAGGCCAGACCCCGAGACTGCCCTGCAGAATACGGGGCCCCAGGGGCTTTCCTCTCTCCTATTGTTCTCATTATCCAAAACACAGTATTTAACCTACAAACATTTAAAGTAAAACTGGGAACAGCTGTCACATTAGAGGGAGACAGCGCTGGCAGTAATAACGAAAATACTGTAATTGAAGCCGTGATGTTATGCGAGCATGGACAGAATAAACAATATACTTACTTTTGTTTGTTGTCCCTGGCTGTTAAACAGTAGTGAGTTTTCCCTCAAGATAACTAGCGCCGTTATTTCATTCAACGGTGTGCTGAGGTATGTGCTACAGGAAGTGAGGCTCGTGTCTGTTTGTTAGCATCGATGAAGATGCTGTGTGGGCACTGCCGGAGTAGACGGCTCTTTTTCTCTCACGCTGCCACCCTATCCCTCTCTCCCTGTCGCTTTCTGTCTTTCTTACTCTGCAGGCCTCTAAACTGTAGCAGAGGGTAAGTGTCATATTCTGCTGAAGTGTTTAGCCGAGGAGAATGTTAGCATGAGGTGTGGCATCTGGCAGCAGATGCGCCCAGAGAATGCCGCAATTCTCCCTATTTAAGTATGTATTTAGAATAAATGAGCATTAAAATAACGTAACAATAATTTATATTTTAGTTTTAACCCAAAAACTAATTTAACATCAGGAGACGGTGGTCACGTTGTTCAGAATATGCATTTTGTAGTTTACGCGATACAGTGCTGCATTTGAGAGATGAAGAGCTCTGGTACGAAACTGTGAAACTACGGTTCGACAAAACAAAAAAAAAGTTAAGATAGCTTGGTTTTTATATCACCTTTGCGCTTGTTAATTGGGTTGGGTTTGGTGTAAGGGACACTATATAGACACTTTAATTTTGCACCGGAATTTTGAATTCTGAACAGCCAAAATACGTACCTCAGTCAGCACAATAAAAATGTGGTAGTGTACCTACAGTACGTAATAAAAAAATGCCACAGTCACATATTGAACGTGAGTTTTAGTGTCACTCATTTCATTTTAAAACTGCCTCGAAACGTGGGGTATGGTACGTAATAACGATGATGCAGAAATGTATTTAGAGGCACGTATTTCCAATAAGCTTGGGTTAAAATAATTAAATAAAAAGAGATTGTTTATCAAAATAACAAAACTTAAAGTTTGTATGATTTCTCTTTATAATCGCATTCCTCCTTGAATAACTTGAAGGGTCTTCAGATATGAGAAGTGTGTGTGTAATATATTTATATATTTACACCTAAATAAATCTCACAGGATTTATGTTTTTCTGCAGCCTGATGCTACAGTAAGTGAGCCACTGAGCTCAGCTTAGCATTCATTGACTTCACCAACACTTGCTGTCCATTTGCAGTGGCAGCCTGAAGAAATATGGCCTCTTAATTTGTTGAATCATGATGCGTTGTAGTAGCTGTGATTGCCACCAAAGTGAAACAGTGAGATTATTAGCCATCCCGCAATGAAATTTATTATGATCTACAGTGCTCAGTGTCTGAAGAGACCATTCCACCTCAGCGGGGAAGCAACAACACCGCTCTTATTAGTCATACTTCACTAGCTGTCAACAGCCACAAAGGCGACTCATGATTAAAAATGAATATGCCGCTTGTTCAGGATGGTCTTGTGTTTGTCGTCACGAGTGAAATGTTGGGTTATTTGTGCACTTTATTGATGGAGCAGTTTTGAGGAAAGACGCAGGTTTGAAATGTCTGTTAATTTTCATATTGCAGAGAGAAAAGAGACAGGTGATAACACCAAATAAATCAGCGAGTGAACCGAATTCTCCATTTCATAATTCTGTGGAAAATATGGTGAATGAAACCCCGATTACAGAGGAAATTGAAGCCCTTTGTTCTTAAGCATTCACTTCTTCGGATATTTCCCTGGATGGAGTCGGAGATTTGCTGGGCCGGAGTTACCCAGATGAGACAAACAGGAATTAAAACGCCATATGCTTGGAAACGCTACCTCTGCGCTGCTCAAATGCCTCTGCAATTTCTATCAGTTTAAAGAGGGAAATCTTCAGAGCACCTCAACCATTTATTTATATATTTTCATCCTGCTCATTTGTTTATTTGTTCCGGCTTACTCTGTCATGTTCATCGGTTTTGTGGAGATAGCTCGGCCTTGCTTTAGAAGCGTGATGACATTCGTTGTAAAAATGCACAAAAAATGTCTATGTTTTGACCAAAATTAATCTCCATCAAGGGTCCTAAGAGAGTCAGCCCCTCACAATGAGTTCATACTAACGGTTTTCAGTGGGGTTAGACGGCTAGGAGCATGGGAGCTCCTTCTTTGATTTGTAAAGCCGATGAGATGTTTCTTATTTGGAAGCCCGGCTCAATCTCAATCTAGCGGTGCATTAGAGGTGCTGTTCCCCTATGCCCCACCTAGCTCAGTTAATTGTGTGTTTTCAACCCGCTGTCGGAGGCTAATTTAACTATAGATTGAAATGAAACAGCCCTGGCCTCACATTTTCTGGCAATCAAGACTCCAATTTGACTGTGTTTTCTCAGCAGACATTAATGATTCCAAAGCTAATACTCATTGTTTGAGGTGACATAGCAGCCCTGGCATTTACTTAACCTTTTGTCATATGTACAAGTCTGAGTCAATGCAGAATCTACTCTTAATTAATATCTTTTCTTCTCTCTGCCAACATTCATTTCTTGAATATTCAGGGACAGTCAAAGTAGACAAAGGTGTATAATTCAAAGATAAAGAATGCCAAGAACATTTGATTTAATCCCCCCAAGAGGATAAACTAGTTTCTTTTTCATATGTGTGTATATATATATATATATATATATATATATATATATATATATATATATATATATATATATATATATATATATATATATATATATATATATATATATATATATATATTAGATTTCTCAGTCATAATTAACATCCGGAGCAGCTACTTAACATTAACAAATAACAGCTCGGGTCACCTTGAACCTTAATCTGATGCTCTGAACCAAATCAACAATGCAAATTATGATTTTCTTTAATTAAATGCAATCTGTCATTCACTATGTCATTGTAGTAATTGTAAACTAAATCTAAGAATATTAAAAGTGTTTTTGTTAATTTAAATAAAGCTGAAAAAAAAAATGTCAGAGGACTAAAAGTAGTACTACATTTACTACTTAAACTGGAAGGAAAAAGCTATGTAAAATATATAAATAAATAATAATAATAAAATGACTATTTAAATGAAAAGTTCAGATGCAAAAGCCTCTAAATGCAATCTGAAATGTTCCTCTAAAATGAGCATTTTTTTTATCAGGCTCCTATGTTTAGGTTCAGTAATTTTCCTCTAATGGCTATGTATGGGTCCTACATGCATACATACATACACACACATGCAGTTGAACTAGTTAGCTGGAACACATAATGGCACTGAAAATGTTCCGATCTCTAAAGGATTGCTATTGGAATCACATTCATAATTATTTTTTTCTGCATGCTACTGATGATAAACCAATGGAAGCTGTGCATAAAAAGTCTGCCAGTGATGTAATAACGTAGTATAAACAAAGACTGAAGCACTGACAGTGTAGCAGAAATCTCTGAAGACATAAAGTGCTTTCATTCTCGTTCCTTTTGCAAAGGCCTTGTTTATACAAACCTGATACTTCCTTCTTTCATTAGAACCATTTTTATGACAATAAAGCAAATACAGAATATCCTATGTTCACCCTTTCTCTCTATCTCTCTCTCTCTCTCTCTACTCCTTAATTCACCTTCTCCTTCTAGATAGGCCCCTCTGTGTACATTATCCAACATACACACGGCGTGCAAGTTGCACGGGTGTTTGAAAAGTGTGACAGAAATCATTTATTATTCTGCGATATTCAGAACAAATAAGGTTATGAGGCAGCAAAGCAAGCACAGGGCCTTGAGCTCAGAGGCTATTTGATTTGTCACAGGCCTGTTTTATGTCTCTCTCTCTCTCTCTCTCTCTCTCTCTCTCTCTCTCTCTCTCTCTTGCTATTCCTCTCCATGAAGGTTCCCAGCTGAACTTGGCTGAGGTCAGTGTCCGGTCAAGTGGAGTCGGGCCTGTGCGTCTGTGGGGGTGCAGATGAAGTGGTCAGCGGTGTGACAGTTAGCAGGGATTCTGACAGCCCCAGCTCCAGTGTGGATTAGAGGTGAGGAGAGCAGACAGAGAGAGAGGGAGGTGGTGTGTGTGTGTGTGTGTGTGTGTAGGGCTCTGAAGCATGGAGCTAACATGGACTAACAAGGACTAGTCTTCCAGTGAAGGGAATTCTGACTCATTTCTGTGAATCTTTGTCATTGCTTGTTTCAATTAACCAATAAAAAAAAGAAAAAAAAAGATGCATTGACTATATTTCATCTGTACATCACCACATGGTCCCTTGCATCTTTGTTGTAGGATTTTACATACTCAAAAAATGTCCTAAAAGCCCATGTAGACACAATTTTTTCCACTAACATTTTAATAAAATTAATAATACTAACATTAAGTTACATCATGGTGCAATTATTTTGTTTTAGTAAATAGCAATTAATTTAAACAAATTACAACTTTTATGGAATAAACAATGAAGTCTTTGTGTCAAAGACTGAAGGCATTAAAGGGAAATTTCCTCACCCTCAAGCCATCCAAGATGTAGTTGAGTTTGTTTTTTTTCATCAGAACGGATTTAGCATTCCATCACTTGTAAATTCTTTGCAGTGAATGGGTGCTGTCAGAATTAGAGTTAAACAGCTGAAAAAAACAACAACTCAGGCTCGTGAAAATCCGTGCCTCTATATACATTTCTGCAACACCGTAACTACGTACCTTACTGCACGTTTCGCACAAACTTCAAAGTGATACGTCCAGAGAGTGGTGCTAAAACACATGACCATGGCAAAGTTTTTATTACTCTGGTACAGGAACATATTGCTGCATTTTTATTACGCTGCTTGAGGTACATATTGCGGCTGTTCAGAATTTAAAAAATCTGGGGAGTGTCACTAAAGGTTAATGCTCTCATTTTGGAAATATCCCCTAGACCAAACAAATCCCTAAACCTGTAACAAATACAACAGTGATATAAAATTGTTGATGCAGCTGTGCTATTTAAACTCATGTGGATTTGAGCCTTTATTTTGAACCTTAGTTTAACGATGAATATAGCTCTTCAACACTCAAATGCAATGACATATTGCGAAATCTTCCGAGCTAACCTACTGAATTAGAAAACTCTGAATATGTGACGACAACATTCAAAAGTATCAGTTTTCAAATCGCATGATCATGATCAGTTCCACATGATCCTTCAGAAATCATTCAATAAATAGATTTGATGCGTGTTATTGAATTTCTTATCATCAATGTTTAAACTATTGCGCTGCTGAAAGGGATCATATGATGTTGCTAAAAAAATTATATTTTTTGTGTATATGGTGAAATGAAATGTCAAAAAAAAAAAAAACATTATGTTCCTCCTCTATGCCCCGCCTTTATGAAACGAGTTGATTTTTACGAAGCTCATCATTCTGAAAAGTGAGGTGTACACTGATTGGCCAGCTATCCAGTGTGATTGGCCAAATTCCTCAAGCGTGTGACGGAAATGTTACGCCCCTTACCATACTGTGATGCCCTGTCCTGGTGCGATGACAAAACTAATAAAACCCATTATACACAAGGCATGTGTAGCATACAGTGGGAACATAATTACTGATTATAATGAATAATCGCATCGCATCGCACCGTGTAAACATAAAACCATGTCTGTAAACAAGAAACGCTTCTCTACACTGTTCAAATCTCACTTTTGAATCATAATTTGCTAATTCTTTAAATATAAAAAGGTACTTACAAGCTGTGAGTCAGCATTATTTGTCAAAACACCGGCATTTTGGCATGATATTTTATAGATCATTTAAAAGAAAAGCATTTAATTGAAATGTAATTTCAGTAGCCATTTATTTGCTGTGATTTTTGGTTTATTTATCTATCTTTTGTATATCTAATGTATCTATCTGTTTAATGAGTCTTTGCTAAATAAAGGTAAGAACAATTTGGAAATGAATTGTTTTATAAACCAATTCCTTGAAAAACAACAACAACAACAACAAAACAGACTCAAAACACAACTTGTTCATGAAACAGACATCACTATAGCCCCGGCTTCATGAATATGCTCAGTTTTGCTCTGTGAGGTGTAGCAGAGCCCGAGTCAGAGCATTGATACATGCTCCAGCGTGTGTAATCTCACATAAGGCCATCAGAGATTAAAATGGCGGGATAATTACGGCGGCACGGGAGATTCCCGCTGTGTTTGCATACACGCGTGGGATTTGTAAGCTGTGCATTAGCCGCACGGTGTGGGACACCACTGAGAAGGTAATTTAAGGAGAAAATTCCACCGGATTCTCTCTCCCGATATCATTACCAGCCGTATATGCTCTATCACGTCCGTGCGTAGCTAACCCCGTGCTGTAGATGAACACCATAGCAATTAATTGTTCTGGGCTTGGTTTTATAGCTCGTTCGTTGACCGAAGCTCAGGGAACGGTTTGTTCTAGCCATTGGTATCTAAATTAAATTGTCTTTATCTCCTGCCAGTGAAAAAGGGGAAAAGGGGGGGAAATTAATTTGTTAGATCAAAAAAAAAATATTTAATTTTTCAACACATCAAACAAACTTTTATTCAGTCAGGGTGGACTGCAGCGGCCCTTTTTTCTTAATTAAGAAAGCATTCTATTATTAAACCAGATGAAAAGAAACATCAATTCAAACAGTACAGTCATGTTCGACTACTACTAATCTTTTGGTAATTATTTTTTAATTGAATCTTTTGAACACAAAAGCCCTGAGCAGATGCTTGTATTACTTGAATTCCTCATCACACCAAGTGCTATGTGTGCAAAGATGATGCTCTTCCGTGTGAGAGCAAAGGGAAAGGAGTTGAAGAAAAAGAAAAGGGGAATTAAAAACTAGAGGATGGAGAGCGGGGGGAGAGACAAGACCCGTGGCACCCTGAAGAGTTGGAAACTTCTGCATAAACGAAAAGCTCAGCAGCGAAACTTCTTTAGATGATCGCAGACATGCACAATGGTGTGCGCACGGGGCCACGTTGCTGTTTTGCTGATACGTGTGTTATTTTTAAAAGATGAAGAGGTCGAGGTGGTATGAATTCAAGCGCAGATATTTCTGTGATTTTTACCTCAAGTATCCCTTCTTCCAGCCTTAAAAAAAGACCTGGACAAGCGTTGCCTTCATACTTTGAGTTTAACGGAGTGCTGATTCGTCAAAGTTCGTGTGATGAATCTTGCGGGAAACATGCTTTAAAAAAGTATTAGCCAAACCTGATGTGAAGTTGCAAAGGCTTTGGGAGGAAGCGGGGGAAAAAGATGTTAAAGAATGGAAAAGCTTGATTTTTTGACAGTTGATATGCTCCCTGTGTGGAAATTTGTGAAGTGCACTCTAAGACTCTTCAAAGTACTTAAGGCGGTTGGTGGAGATGCAAAGAGGGGCTTATGAAATGGGACTCTATGTGTCTGGACAGTTCTAAAGAGACATCTTTAAGAGTATGCAGGAACGCGAGCAGCAATCAGGCCCAGCCCAGTGCCAGATAAACCTGGGGAAATCACATTAAACACGCATTATGCATGTGGCTACAGGATGGCAAGCCACAAAATGGCTTCTACACCGGCTCAGATGCACGCTGCATCAAAAGCTGTCAGCATCATTTCTGACAAACATGATTTACTGTACCACACACACACATAAACACGTCGCAGAAATATCTCTCGCATCCACGCTATATTCACCAAATGCTAACAATGACCGTTACTCTCTTTAGAAGCTCGAACGACGTTTGAAGGCAGATTAAAGGTCAGTTTGAAACCAGAGACAGATGTGTCCCTGTGTCCTCTAATCAGGCCTTTCAAGAGCAAGAATGCACGGTTTTCTTCTTATTGGCCGCCTTAGGTGGGTTCTTTCAGTTTTCAAAGTGAAGGACTTCTTTAAAAGCTGATGTTAGTTAAAGAGACCTTCCTATATGCAAGCAGGAACATAGAAAAAGAGAACTAGAGAATGGAATGAGAGTGAGGGATTTCTCAGCAGAAAGACGATGATAAATAAACAATTACATGAATAACCTTCTGAAAAGTCACCTGTCCTCCATAAGGAGGCTGTCGACAGCTTGTCAAGGGAAATTAAAGGTTTGTCACCATCATCCATGCACAGTGCCAACAGAATGGAGCTCTTAGAAAATGGAAGTGCTTTTGAGAATATAAAAGGGTTTTTATTCAGAATGTGTATGGATGCAGGCGGTGATTTGCAGTCTGTCAAAGAAGTGCAGCAGTACTACAAGTGCAAACCCTCAAAACCATTACTCTATACCCAAATGTGATTTTAATCAGTGGCGTGTGTTGGACTTCTGAAATGGGGAGGAACAGGCCTTTTCTGCATTTGAGTGTCCCCCCCCATCTCTATTGTAAATTCATGTTTCAGTTACATTTGGAAACACATTTTCCCCCAAAAAATTATACATCATACAATAATGCTTTGGTATTGTCATATTGACATGCTATTTATGTCACACAGGCAGTGAATAGAAACATTGTCTTCTGTTGAAACTTTATAGACTTCTTTGTTGGACGGTGTTAGCTTAGAAAAAATTAGCCCCTTACACACTTTTAGGTCATATTTCATAATCATTTTGTTTTAATGTTATCCTATCAAATATTTTCCCATTTCAGTTTGTTTTTGTTTTTGAAGTAATACTGCTTCTACTTTTACTTCTTAAAGAAAAGATCCATGGTTTTAATATATAACCATAACGGTTATCTTCATACAGCAACAGTAGAAATCAATCAATACTCTCCAATATTTCATTTCAAGTCGGAGTTTTAGCCATAAAGGTGTTACAGAGCGTAAACAGAAGAGGGTTTCTATTGCATTCACAGTGGGGGAGTTTTGGCACGCGGTTCACACTGAGAAAAGAGGCTGCGTGCACAGGTTGAGTGGGCAGGTGCTCGGGTTTTGTTTGGGCTCCAGGTGTGCCTGTTTGGATCAGCAATACAGTGCTCTTTGCACAGGTCCTCAAGATAAAGTGCTAGCCCCCCAGATCACTGAGCCTCTGAAAACACGGGCATGTAAGATGAGCTTTTACTGTTAGTCTGACTTATTTGGGGTTATTACAGTGGCTGTTTTTATTGCAAATAAACAGCTCTGAGCCACTCATAGAGTTGCATTCAAGCTGTCTATTGAATTACATGGTTCCTGGAGCGTTATTTCCTGTCAAAAAAGGCAATTTTTACACACTGTATGATTTAGTTGGTTTCTGCATTGCTGTGTTTTATTTATAAGTATGAGCAAACAAAACAAAACAACTGGTAAGCAACCCTAATCAAATGCAAATAAAAGTGATTTCAGGACAAATTAACATATATATTTATATATATATATATATATATATATATATATATATATATATATGGAAAATGTTAGATTAAAGACTGAAGTAATAGCTGAAAAAAATTCTGCATTGCCATCATAGGATTAAATTAAAATAGAAAAGTGTTATTTTAAATTGCAATAATTTTTCATTTACTGATTACAGTTTTTTTCTGTATTTTTGATTCAAATAATGCAGCACTAATGAGCATAAGACACTTCTTTCAAAAACATTAAACTTTGTAATGGTAGTGGGTGTGTTTATGCACGTTACACAATTTATTGCATCTTACAATCTGAATCCAATTGTCTTTTACCCAGAATGAGGTCATTTACAAATGTGCCATTATTTATACAAGCAGTACAAGATAGTTTAGCTTTTAGAAACACAATTTGTGAGCGGTTTCATGACACATTTTACCGTCTTTTGTCCTGCATGCCAAATCTAAATACAGAATGGCACACTTTATTCTAGAACATGACCATTTATATTTGAAATTGACTCTAAATGCAAACAGGCAGAACTATGGATACAGTCATTTTTGCGGAGAGAACCCCTTTCTTCAAATTTCACACTGTGTATTGTGCTTGGATAAAAATGGAGAGCGGGGAAGAAAAAAAAATCAATAGCAAAGACATTGCTGGAGGCTTACATATTACATTTTGCATAAAAGTCAGACTTAATTTGGCTTTGATCATCATTCCCAAAGATGACTCACTGGAGCCACTATCATTAGCCAATCCTGGGAAAAACCAGACGCTGACAAAGACCAAAGGCTTTGAATCACACTGTCTCCCTTCGGCTCTGTGTTCTTGGATACGGATTTCTGCACGGTGACTGAGAGGATACCTCGATGTTTATTGAAGTGGACACTTTAAGACCTCCCAGAACTATAGCAGAACAAAATCTATAGGACTTTTGAAAAGGCCTTATCGTATGTAGAGATAGAATTATGCATTTTAATGTTATCAGGCGTGATTGTTCTTTTATGCTTAATTCATTAGGATTAAAACAGGAAATGTTCGCTTTATATCTTGCGATAAAAAAAAAAAAAGTTCAATCTGTATTCATCAGCCTTTGAGCAATACAATATCCATTTCAACAAGAAGTAGAAGTACAGAGTCCTTTTCGTATTTGTGAAAAGATAACTCCAAAACTTCAGTCCACAAAGAACTCGCCCTTGATTTTTATCGCTCTCGTTATAACAACAGTTTTTGTGCAACTGATCATAGCGAGATCAAGAGACCTTGGCTATAAAAGTCTGTTTAATAATTTTCAAGATTACATTGCTTAGCTTCAGTCGCTGATTAAAAATCACATTAGCACCAAGAGAAAAAAAAAATGAAATGTGAATATTATTAATAGATAGAGGAGCGTCACAGAGAGAAAAAGGAAAGAATTTGTCTTCACTTCCACACACAATGCCATTGTTCTTGGGACATTCAGAAGTCACTTTATTATTAATGATACTGAGATTTGATAGTTCTTTTTTTAATTCGCACAGTCTTCTGATGTCCCTTGGATGTGAACACTACAGTATTGTGCCCAGACACAAACCTTTACAAATGTTTCACAGGCTTGTATAATTGCGGTGTGGTTTTAAAACATTGCCGAACGCAGTGTTAATTTTGACACGAAATTTTAATTTAGTTTTAGTCTTAGTCTTTTGACTATAATTCTTTTTAGTTTTAGTCAAGTTTTAGTCATCTGATTTGTTTTAATTTTAGTCTTATTTTAGTCGACTAAAATTGCTTGGTATTTTAGTCGACTAAAATTGCTTGGTATTTTAGTCGACTAAAATTGCTTGGTATTTTAGTCGACTAAAATAAGACTAAAATCAATAACAGATTTACTAGACAATTTTTTACAGCTGGTATAGGAAACAAACTTATAAAACACAAATTCAACTTTATTTCAACACAACTGTGTCTTTATTTCGATTCAAAAGCTTTTATGCAGCAACAAACACTGTCATGATAATGTAAACAATAACTAGCTGCCAATTGACCATCAATAAAAGAAAAATAACGTTAGGTCCAGGACCTTAAAGCTTACAGCTGAGCTGAACAATAAGTGCATACATTTAAAGTAAATATTTAATAAGTTGGCAGCTAGGTGGATAAAAAAAGTAAAGTGTAGTATTCATTTGTCTAGCAATATTGTATGTTTTAAATACTACAATATTGCTAGATTTGTATGTATAATGATAGGATGTGAACATTCATGTTTCACATGACTAATATAGAAATATTTGTGATATTGTCAACAAGTAGAACATTATACAATATACTAAACATTAGTATTAATCAAATGTATTTATCATGATATTACGTATTAGTATTGTGCTCGCATCTAATTTGAAGAAGGGGCTATTTTACAGTACTTTTCAGTTCGTAATATTTAATGCTACAACATCTACGCACTGCAGTCTTCCAATTTTGCTTAGCTCAATAAACAAAAGAACATCGTTGTGAAATTACATTTGAGAAAATGTCCGGGTGGCTCGTCTGTAAATGTCTTTTCAAATTGGTTGTGTTCTTGCCACGAATGAGCGCTCTGCGTGCTTTACACTTTGTTTTGTTTTGTTCGTCGTCAAACGTGAAGTGAGCTGTGGACATTTTGTCGCTCTTTTAGACAGTAGGGATTTTAAGCAACAGCTGCGAATGGAACGGCTACAGTAAATAAGTCTAAAAACATAACATTTATTTACCTAACCTCTCACGTTGTAGCGACTCCGGCAAATCAGCTGTTCTCCCGTAGTAGACCGTTAAATTAGAACGTCAGAAAGTAGCAGTTAAATTCGCGCAGGCGCAATACAACGCCAGAATGGCGTTGCCGTTCCACCAGAGGCTGTTGCTTAAAGTCCCTATCACCTCTTCGAATGCCGACTTCCCGGGAGCTCATAAAAACTGAAAACCTTCGCTTCACGTCTCAATAAGTCAGGCTCTGATTGGTTCTCTTCTCTCATGCAGTCTGTTCTGTTTTGCCGGTTCTTTTGCTCATTCCTCGCATCTCTCCCGTCTGCTGATTTGATTTTCGTCACAGTCTATTTTCGTCTCGTCCTTTATTCGTTGACGATAATGTCAATCAATTTAGTCATAGTTTTAGTCTCCATCAGTGCCTTCTATTTTAGTTTTCGTTTCGTTTTCGTCGGCAAAAATATATTCGTGACGAAAATAATGACGAAAATATTTAGTCAACGAAATTAACACTGGCCGAACGTGGTTATGGGAACAATCTGTCGTGTTATATGCCCACAAGCGCTGGCGAGCTGTTACCAAACACCCATACATTTCTAATAACACAAGGTGACCATTGAAAGACGTGTTCAGGAGGCCCGAGGCGAATGCTGGATTCACAGGCTTTTCCTCCTCCTCGCTCGGCCTCAGAAAACGAGACATCAGTGTCAAAACTGACAAGAAATGTGCTTATTTAGAGAGCTTTCCTGGATGTCTGTGGGGAAGAATGCTCTGGAATGGGTCGCTTCGACTTAATAGTCTAGACTGGGTGCATTATACAAAGACTGGTTTGGGGCTGGGGTGTAACTTTATAGGAAAACATGTGAAGCGGTCTTGAATGCACCGTCCAGACTTGGCTTCCATGTCCACACATGAAAGCAGAAAAAGATGCCATCATGTTGGGAGGGTTTGTTATTATTAAAACCAGACCTCTGCACTGTTTTTGCTGGAGATCAAATCAAACATGTGGATGCAATGGCACATAATCTAAGTGAACAAAAATAGACTGCTGTTTCACCTGGCAATGTGTCGCTTGTAGACACTTTAATAGATCGCCACACAGATCCAGGAAAAAGTATTATTTATGACTCTTTTTCTTCCTAAGATTAATTTAATATGTAGATTATCTCTTGTATATGTTATATTTTGTAGAAATAATTTAAATTCATTAAGGCAAATTTGAGAAAAAATATTTGTATTGTGTATTTTTATACAGAATAATATATAATACATTTTGATTTGATTTGATGAAGCAGAACAGCTGCTAAGTCCTTTAAATATTCTTGAGAGATTTTACACTTTTTATTTGTAATAATAATAATAATAATAACAATAATAATAATAATAATAATAATAATAAATTGCAAAAATCCTGTTGTCATAAAATAAATTCTGAAATTCATGGAAATTTGTAACTTGTTACTTAAGTTGTTTTGCTACTAATCTTATCACACACACCCACACACACACACACACACACACACACACACACACATATATATATATATATATATATATATATACTGACAATTTATAATAATTAAATTATTTAAGTACTACAGTGTATTAAATTAGAAAAAATTAAGATATGTGATAAAAAAATATTTTAATATGACTGTTTTCTTGTGAATCACTGGACCCCACTGTATGAAGCTGGTAACTGAATTTCAGATGCAGCCTTGTGAAATCGCTGCTCCACAATGAAGAAATGTATTATAACATCTTTCATCAAAGTGCTTCTTATTACAGTCAACCACAATGATCGAGAATTGTTCATGGATGTGACAAAGAAGAAGAATAACATTTGAACTACAATAGGCCCTGGATCTTACTTAGCGAGTTGCATTAATTCTCAAAAATGCTACATTACACGTAGTGCCAGACAAGACAAGAAAAGAACATTCAAGTTTCATCAAGAGCTTCATCAAAAAGCTAATGTGAGAAAATGAATGATCTTCCCCAAGTTATTTTTTCCTCTTTATTATCTGTCTCTAGCGTTCAACTCAAGGTCACTGATGTGCTGGGATCTAGTCATTTCTAACTATGACAGAGTAAGGACCTCTCACGTTTTAATTGTACTTTAATTTACTTGGCTTGTGTAATTACTTGTGCATTTGCATAGCAACTCCATTACAAGTTTCAGGTGTGAAGTGTCACTCAAAGTTCGAAATGAAGCCTCATGTTTGAAACATCACTGCAGTCGGATGTTAATGTTCACTCATATGTTTTTGAGTAATGTAGTGTCCTTAATGGCGCTCTTCTCAGCCGGGGTGAAACTGCAAATTTGATATTTTTTTATTTTAATTTTTTTTAAAGGCATGTTTGACAAGATGGCTTTAGATGCAGGGCTCAACCGGGACACAGAGAATTCACTCTGGCTAAGATGAAGCAAGAATATTAAAGTGATATTACCTTTAATAGTACAATAGAGGCTTTTTCCTTGTGTTTAGTGCATTGTTGTCTTCCAAATTCAGTATGAGTCTGGGATTTTAGGTGTATCAGTCTGTCTGTTTGTCTGTGGGGAGGTGGCATCGGTGCAGTAGTGTAGGAGTGTGTGATTATCCGAGGTTCACTACAGCATGGCTTAAGACTTCTCACACAGCGCACCTCAGGGAATTGTTAAATGATTGGCCCAGCACTTAATTCAATCACTTAGTGCTTTCTTTCTTTCTTTCTTTCTTTCTTTCTTTCTCCCGCTCTCTCTCTCATTCCCACTCCTCTCCTCATTGATCATGGTCATGGAAAAGTGATATTTTGCATATCTGGTTAAGTGCTCTTAACAACCTCGGCTCATGCTATGTTAAAAATTAATAAATAATAAAGGGTTGGGGGTGATCTTGTCAGGGAAGTAATTTGCTTCTCTTGAACCAATGATGGCTTGCACTTTATGTAAATTGGTGTCTAGGGACAACAAAATCCCTCTTAATACACATGCAGACTTCATAACAAAACGCGATGACGAGGAAGGAAGAATGGTGGAAGGGAAGGTGGAGCGATGATAAAGAGTGAACGAGTGGTATGACTGACATTATCAAAAGCCATGATGACATGCATAGCAAGTGTTTTTGTAGTTGCATTGTTTGTTAGTGACAATGTCTCTAAAAGAGTTATAAAACCAACACCCTAAAAATGTTAAAAGATCCCAAATGAAATGGCCTTTTGCTGTTATGGTGTGCAGTGAGAGAGAGAAATTGTTAGTGCTTAGTAGTGTTGTAGTCAGAGGTTACATGTTGGGCTCGTTGCTGCCAGGCAGCAGCTGAGGAGTGCCGTGTTCAAGCCAGACACAGCTCTGAGAAAATGAGTAAGACAAGATGTCTGCTTGTGTCGCCACATGGCAATATCACATATCACTAAATTCTAAACTGAATGCCTTTTAAATTCCAATTTAACTAAAATTATATATTGAAATATAAATGCTGTAAGTTATGCCCCTTTAAGTTATGAAAGTTCTGTAAGTTATGCTCTATGCCCCGCCTTTCTGAACAACGTCAAATTTTACGAAGCTCAACATCCTGAAAAGTGAGGTGTGCACCGATTGGCAAGCTATCCAGTGCGTTGTGACACACACACACACACACACACGCACACACACACACACACACACACACACACACACACACACACACACATATATATATATATATATATATATATATATATATATATATATATATATATATATATATATATATATTAGTGCTGTCAATCGATTAAAAAAAATTAACTAATTAATCGCACAATTTTTTAAAATTAATCGCGATTAATCGCGATTAATCGCAATTAAAAGACTGAAACTTTTTGGATATGTAAATGTAAAATGTAAATAATTAATGTAAACTCAAGACAAAGAAACTATTTAAATTCAAAATATGATTGTTTATTGGAATTTTTGTTTAACTTGTAACACAGATTTTCTCATGTAAACAACATACCTGCAATAAACCATCAATATCCTCCAAATTAACTGTTGGCTTGAAAGCCATATTTATTACAGAAATAAAAACACAGGCATGTAAGTACCATTTGAATTTCAAAACAATCAATGCCAATAAAAAACAAAAATGATTTCCATGTTGAATTCTAAGTGGACTGCAAAAAAAATTCCAAAGTATAGTCATTGCCAGTGCTTTAAGTGGGCCAGTATGCACTGGTACCGCCACTTCCAAATATAGCTCTTGAGCATACCGCCACCTCTCCGTGCGCCCAGAACGTGCTTGTAGCGTACCGGTACGCTCATTTGGACATCTGTTTTAATAGAGGTTTTAATCTTTTACCTGCACTGCCGATTTTCAGAGCGCCCTTCACAATGCAAGCTTCCTAATTCATCCCACCCAGAGCAGAAACTACCCATTCACCCTTAAATTATACACGTGAATAGCGCATGTGTCGCTTTTCCCACTGTTAAGTGTCAACAACTCAACGTGGCCGGAGAAGGTGTGTGAAACTCGTTGTGAGTTATACTAAAGCAAAATCTTGAGTATTTATTGTCTGATAAACATTAAAAACTGTCTGCGGAGGTTGAGTCGTCCTGCAGCCCCCGCTGGCTGTTCATTGGCTGCAGCATCTTTTTTCTAAGTTCTAAAAAAATACCGTAGACGGCAAGGCACAAATTTAGATATTCATTTATCTAATTAATCTATAGCCTATGCACAAAGACAATATGATCTTTTTGTCCCCTTTTTGTGTTAAAACTTGATGAAGAGAGAGAGCGCAAGTTGCTGCAGCTGAGGAGGACAGTGATGCACGCGTACAGGGGTGATTGACAGTTCGCGGCACTGTGTACAAAAAATACTCCGCTACACAATTATTATGTTATTTTCGTTTAAGCTTATTAACGTTAGCGTTACAGAAAGGTCTGATTTACGCACTGTTACAGTCATTGTTTTTTTTTTTTTTTTTTTTTTAATCAATGACATTTGAGTTCATTATTTTAATGTTGCGGTTTCTTGTGGCAGACTAAATGAAGAGTAATGTTTCTTGTGGCAGACTGAAGAGTAATCCGGCAGAGTTTTATACTGAAACTTTCCGTCTAAAAGTCCTTCCTTGGTCTTATCCATATTTCTTTGCACGTTGAACACACATAGGCCACAACTGGAAATAAAAAAAAAACTGCAACCGCGTAAATTGCGTTATTTTTTTTTAACGCATTAAATATTTCAAATTAATCGAATGCGTTAACGCGCTAATTTTGACAGCACTAATATATATATATATATATATATATATATATATATATATATATATATATATATATATATATATATATATATATATATATATACATATACATCAACTTATTCTACTAAACATAAACCTTACCTAACTGTCTACTCTGCAAATTATTGAGAATTAGTTGACATTTGGTTGCAAAGTTAATGCAGTAGAACATATAAAGTGGACTCTCAAAATAAAGTGTAACCATAGTATTTATTTACGTTTAGGAAAATGTTTCATCAGTTCAGTTCAAAAATATTCAGATGAAGGATATATTCAGAATATATACAGATGAGGGAATGAATACTCAAAATTACTCAAAATTATTGATGTAATGTTGTCACTGTGTTGACTGCCTTTGAATTGTAATTCAGTTAATTCCTCTTCCTGACATCAAATTTCAGCTTATTAATTTACAGAAACCTGATTCATAAATTCTGAATCTAAGTGTCTTAGGGTGGAAGCTATAACTACTAACTCCATCCATGCTCTATATCAGATTTAGGATGAGAGCATCGCTTACAGATTTATGAAGAATCCAGAAATGTGTGTCATCATTATGGACAGAGGTAAAGTTACAATGTTTTATTGTCGTAATCACGTTATTAAGGCAGACCTTGTGTGTGTGTGTGTGTGTGTGTGCGTGTGTGTGTGTGTGTGTGTGTGTGTTTCATGTGGCGCCTTAGATACTTCCTCCATATACAACTCCGTTTGTATTGTTTTATTATTTATGCATGGGGCCACTGCTTTAAGATGGGGGGGAATAATTTGTATTCAATCTCTGCCACATCTTAAGCAGCCATTCAGTTCAAACATTTTTCACTACAGATAAAATATATATTTTTTTTTTAAATGACAAAAGAAAGGAAATAAAGTACCTAAAGGAACAATAAGGCACAACGGATGCGGAATATGTGCATCCTCAAACAGATAGAGATGAAAAGAGTGAATGAGAAACAAATGGAGAAAATGCAAAGGCAGAAAACAGAAAAAACAATGCAAGGTTGAGCCAGTGGAGAATTATTTTTAGATTTCTGAATCTCAAAGCCTATTAAATATAGATTTAACTTTTGGCATCTAAAAGGGGAGGGATCTAGAGAGTTCTCGCAGGCGATGAGGTGCTCAGTGTAGTACTTGCTCCACTCCTGTGTGTGTGTGTGTGTGTGTGTGTGTGTGTGTGTGTGTGTGTGTGTGTGTGTGTAGACAGCATTGCCGTCTAGAAAGCTGTTCGCGATGTGGAGAGATCCCCCTCTCTGTTGCGCTCATGTCCACACACACAAACACACTTAGAGTAGAGGAGTGTCTATTTTTGTCTCTCTTTCATGGTGTTCTGGATACCTATGCATGTCACTTGAGACTACAGCTCAGTCTATTACTGCACAACAAAACACAATCAGTGGATTGTAACCACAGGTGAACTTGTGAATATCACTGTCTTGTTAATTCTTATCTTACTATATGGCAAGCTTGGTTCCAGTAGTAGATGGGTTTAGTTTGAAGGAATAAGTGTTTTTTTTTTTCTTCTTCTTCTTCTTCTTCTCCCAGAGCATCTCCTATTGTAAACAGAAAATATTTTTTTTTACAAACAATTTTGTACACAGTATCTCAGTGTGCAAACCTGAGATTTTGTGTAATTATGTTTATTATCATATATTCTGTTAGGCTAATTATAGCATTTAAAAAGTAATAATATTCTGTATACAAAATATATTTAATAACATTATTTCATTTTCTAGTGATTCTTTTAGCAGTAATTCTAAGCCTTTTAAAACACATATACTGTATGCACATACTGTATACATATACACTACCATTTGGGGTCAGAAAATATTACGATGATTATAAGAAATCAATATTTAGTACTTTAGTACAATATTTAGTACAATATTTAGTTAAGTATGAACTTATTATTACTATTTAGTACATACTTTTATTTATGACATAAACAGATTCAGGTGTTACAATTGTGCTTATACAGTCACAGTACACTTCGCAACCTAGCATTCACACAGAGTTATTTATTGTAATTATTTACCTGATTTTCATATTTAATTCACTGAATTGGTTTCTAAAGCAACTGAAATGACTCAAAATCGGTGAGTTCTCTTTTCAGTCTGTTGTCAAAAAAAAAAAAAACAAGAAAAAAAATCTGTCATATTCAAAGTTCACAACTTCATAGTATAAAATGGATTTGTTTCTGATTATCTTGAATCTCATATTTATTTATTTATTTTAACATTCATGGCACATTCAAGGTGGCAGCAATTGGATTTTAAATGAGAAATGCAAAACTCTATTTGTCCTTCCATCACGTTATGCTCACATTGTGTTTCCGTCCTTAAGGAAGACAGGAAGAAAAGAGAGGCAAAGTAAAATGGGAGCTGTCAGGGGAAAGGCAGGGGTTGATTTGTGCTGAAAAGTAAAACAAAAGAGTTCAGTAATGGCCGAGCTCAGAGCAGCTGATTATCCGCTGTCTTGTCAAGATAATACCATAGATCAGAGGTATTTCTTTATTCAAATGATATGCCTGCATCTGCACTCAATTGGAGGCCATCAGCTCTCAGCGAGCAGGCAGACGACATTGAACACCCCCTCCCCTGGGTCACGCGAGCTGCCTTTCGCCTCTCTGTGAGTGTGGAAAAACACTAACGTAAAATTGATATCACAATAATGCCCTGTCCGTGTCCTCTGTGTCCGTCTGGAGCACTGCTGTGCCTTGAACTGATGGACCTGAGAGCACTACATTGATACTCCAGCTATCTCGCCCTATCAGGGACGCACACTTTTCATCATATGAAAAGCCCCACAACCTCAGCGTGCAAGGGCTAGATCAAATGCTAGCAATTAAAACAGAAGCATATGGTATAGTGTACTAATAATGCTTTGTGTCAGAGTGTGTGTGTGTGTGTGTGTGAGTGTATATAGTGTAAATAAGGGGAGCTCATTCAGACCTATTGTTTTATATTCATAGCCATATGTTAGTTTTAACTGTAGTTACATGGCTATGTAAGAATTTTTTTTTTTTTTTTTTTTCAAGAACAAACAGAAGGTATTTGTACAGGAAGGGGTAAAAACACTTATTTTCTGTAGCTTTTTTAGACATTATAACGGATCCTGGACTTTTAAGGAATAATGCCTGGCTTTTAAGACTGACTTTAACTATACGTTGCAGTCCTGAATTATCAGTAGGTTACGTCACTTAGCCCAGCTAAGTGTCACATATATGTCAGTGGGCTGAACTGATCGCCTACCTCTTGTCCTTTAGAAATGTACAGTAAATGAAAATAAGGAGTTAAAAATGTCTGTCTATTTTCAGCACCTTGGAGTTCAGCCCTCGTTCTATGTGATGTAGCCTGGAAACACTTTGGTGGACTGTAGACTGGTCTTTCCTCAGGCATCTTGTCCAGGAGGAGTTAACCTTTAGAGATGCTCAGATGAAGAGAGTGCTTTTTTTTTTTTTTTTTTTTTTTTTTCTTTGCATAAGCCACATCTCCTTGGGGATTTCGAACCATTTACTTAGATGAGTCCAGTAATGCCTTGCAAACATAATTTAATTCAAAGTTAATTCTGCTGCATTACTTTTTAATAAAGAAATGATCATTTGTAGTTGCCTCTGCATTTTTAATCCATTTCTGAAGTTTAGTGGTTTGTTGTGAAATTTGTGAAATGCTAAATCCATGTTAAAATCTTAATGTCAAATTGAGTGAATTAAATTCCCTCTTATGGTGTTGTAAAAAAATGAATATATACTGAAAACAGAACTGACCTATGCTGAATCTATCTATCTATCTATCTATCTATCTATCTATCTATCTATCTATCTATCTATCTATCTATCTATCTATCTATCTATCTATCATCTACAGTAGCTTGGATATTAAGTAGATATTTCTTATTAGTTCACTTTTTAAGTATCATACTTTTACTGTATCATTAAAACAATTTCTGAAGAAATATGCACGCTTTGAGAGTACAAACTGGTCAGTGAACTGATGGTGGTGGTAACCTTCTCTGCTCTGCAACAAGCCTCGAGCACAGAACCCAACTGTGTTACATGCAAATTCAGCTTTGGGTTCAGCTTTTTTATTTGCATGATCATATGCAAATGTACTAATTAGCACATTGTCTGGTTTGACTTAATAGTCAGCATTTCTGACAGTGTTTAACGAGGGTGTTTATTCTGTTCAGGGTCTGGATACTGGCAAGAAGACAGCGGTACCAATTTACCCTGAACTGCCAATAGACACCACTGACTCTTTCCACTTTTGGAGAATTATTCTAACATCTCTCTCTCTCTCTCTCTCTCTCTCTCTCTCTCTCTCTCTCTCTTGTTTACACATCAGTATGGCATCAAGAACATGCTCTTCAGTTAATGCTTAATTAATTATGGTATCTTAAAAAGGTTGATTTTGGATAGTGTTATAGTAAAACTCCATTCATACAAGCAAGGGATTAAACAGGCATGTTTAAACTAAACAAAGATGCAATGCACACTTTACAAGGACAAAGGGTCAAAATGATAATATTCCAATACAAGTCTCATTTCTTGAATATCAGAGGTGATTGGTTGATTAGACTTTTCACCACACTGAGGATCTGTTTTAATAGCTTCATAATGCTGTCATCAACTAAGATGGGTAAAACTCAACCAATTAGAATTGTAATAAGGCTAATTATCAAAACCAAAAAGAGAGAGAGAGAAGAGAAAAGAAAAGAAAAGTGGGGGTTTAAAAGAAAAGGGGGGCAATGACAATCTTGATAATTAACATTTTCTCTTATTCAGGGGCCCTCGCCATCTCATAATTTATGCATGTCTTCAAGGCATCACAACACATGTCTCATCAACAACGCCCCCCTTCAGAACTCATGGAAGCTGGGGGCAGAGATTTTTATGAATATCTATGTTAATTTCCTAAAAATCAATGCGCACCGAACTGCTTCAGGTTTCCATATTTGTACATGGCCATGTCAAAACTACAGAGACCAGTCAAGCGTATGCAAATATACACACTTTTCTCACAAGAGAAATCCAGCTTTTCAGGCTGAGTCACCATCAGGAGTGGGTGCAGGTATCACTGCCATGCCGTTTAAGCGTCAATTCATCAATAATTTGCAGAAACAGTTTTAGAGTGAGGCTGGTCTCCCCGTGCGGAGACTGCTCTGCTCATCGCCTCGGGTCATTCCAGAAATTTCACTTAAGGAGTCCCGCATACAGACCCAACACCATATGGCTGGCAACCCGCAGTGAAGGCTCCTCTCCCTTGCTCTCTTCCCACCTCTATTTTTCTTTTCTTCTTTTCACTTGCTCTTGTATATGTGTGTAAAGCGTGTAGCTGTTTTCTTCCAGTTTTTTTCCCCTTCCCAAACCTGACATCCCATTGCTCTCAGCCAGGGCCTGTCACAGTTTGAGAGACGGCAACGAAAGCAAAACCGAACAAAAAGGACAGCAGGTAGCAAAACATCCCCTGCAAGCAAAGCTAAAGCCACCAGGTCGCTTTGCTGGTGTTGCTGCCATATGGTAACCTCAGGCAAAGCAGGCTTTCTGTTTACCTGCTCTATGCAGGGTCATGTCAGCTTAATTTCTGCTTAACCGCGACATGCTTCTTGTGCCAACCTGTCCACATCATCCCCCCGCAACAGTCTTTTTTTTCCCCTTGTTGTTTTCATCATTAGCTGACATGCTTCCAGAGAAGTAACTATATATTGTAAAAATGCCAAATTTAGAGTGTTAAAAAAGCACAACATGTAGTTGAGATATTGTACACAAGCCACAATCTGTCTTTCACCCAGAATTTAATATTGAAGGAATTGTTCATCCAAAACTGAACATTCTGTAAATTCTGTTTTTATAAACCTGTATGACTTATTTTGGTCTGAGGAACACAGATGATAATATTTTGAAAACAAATTATTTTTTTAAGGTTTTTCTTGTTTTAATAAAGTGCTTTAATAAAGTTCCTTTCGGTGTGATAGTAATAAACGGTCTCCCGTTTGTTATTTTTATTTACGTGGGCAAGGCCTGATCTTAATTATGTCCAGTCTAGCTTGAAGGGTCACTGTGAACGCTGTCAAAGTGTTTGTGTCTGTGCATATGCCTGTTTGGACATATCTGCCAAATGTCACATCAGTGAAGCCTTTAGAGGGTGAAAAGCCTCCTTATTGGGTCACAGACAATCACAAGTGACCTTTCTTCTCTCTCTCTGATGCCCATGGCTCAACATAACAACATCAGCTCCCATCAGTCAGCGGTCCTATGGTGTGAAAAATCCAATGGCATCTGACGTGGCATCGTCTCATCATTAGACTGGTTTAGGCTGCAGACAGATACCCTCAAGATGGCAGGAAGCTGTGCCACGGAACACATTTTTTTTTTTTTTCCTGAGATGTTGTACTGCATGAATAGTGTAGAATTAGTTTTGTACAGTAATGCACACATACACAACATTTTAAAAGCTTGGGACTGGTAAAATGAAGACTCTTTTGAATGCTAAAGGTGTCAGAAATGTTCACGTAAAAAAAAAAAAAAATACAGCCTCACTTTGTGTCAATCACGTTTACACACGGCCTCCAAAATATTTGTCCTTCATAAAAAAATTCAGACCAGGTTAGATTTTCTATGTTTTTGCATCTGTAGCAAGCATTTATTTGATTTCATATATAGAATAAAAGAGCAATATTGTGAAAATAAAATGCTATTTTAAAATAAATGTAATTGATTCCTATGGTGCTAAAAACAGAATTTTCATTACTTCAGCTTTCAGTGTCACATGATCCGTCAGAAATCATTCTAATATGATAATAACATTTCTGATTATTATCAATGCTGAAAAGCTGCTTAATATATTTGTGGAAACAATCTTTTTTTTTCTGGATGTTTTTGATGAAAGTTCAAATGAGCAGCAATTATTTTAAATATAAATGTTTTATAACGATATTAAAAAATTTTATGGGCACTATCCTTGCTGGATGAAAGTATTAATTTCTTTAAAAAAAAAATAAAAAAAATAAAACCGTGTTGTATATTATTCTACCTGGGCAGCTAATAGAATAGTAAAAACAAGTGTATCTATGTCTCTTATGTAAGCAATTTCTTCCACAGAGTATAAAACATAAAAAAATAGCTGTGCAGATAATGTTTTAAACATGAAATAAAGTCACACTGAGATATATGTAGTTGCACTTCTGAGGAATTTTTGATTATAATTTGATAGGATCAGTTTCCATAATTGGAGCAAGGGGAAGTGACATGCAGGAAACACACTGTAGTTGTTGAAATATCATTTCCCCTACACTCAGACGGGCACAGACAGTAAACAGGTGTCTGCATGTGCCCACTGGCATCATGCCACACCACCCGCCATCTTGGCTGCTGCTGCTGCTGAACCTCCTGTCTATAATGGCTGGCTCTCAGCACTTCTAATTGATTTACTAATCTCTACAAAGTGCCCTGACAAGAATTCGGCTCACTTCGCAGATTTATTTAACGAGTTTGATTTTAGCACGCTTCCTATATGTACATCACACTGATGTCCTCTCTGCTCCTGTAATGTTGTGTGCGAATGTGTTTTATTTGACAGAGGTAGCTTGCGTGGGATGGCTGTGGTCTTGCCATGTGTGAAAAGAAGATATGGTCAGAGGCCAACCAATCTTGTGAGTTGTGTGTGTGTGTGTGTGTGTGTATGCGCTCTGAGTGAAAGGTTGAGGGACCATGTCCCTTTAACGTCAGAAGCGACAGCCTGACACCCACCACCCACCCTTTTTCCATTTCAGATGCAAAGCCGGCAAGCAACGCATGCATATAGTCACAGCAGCAATCTCATCTATGTCCAATCTGTCATGGCACTGCTTTTCATTATTCTTATTTGGAGATAGGGAGTCATTTTTTATAGGCACTTGAGCTGCGGAGCGCGGCCGGCCGCTCTCTGGTCAGGCAGACATGTCACTTTCCCCGCACGAATCTAGGTCAAGGCGAGGAGAGTGAGAACGCAGGATGGAGATGGAAAAAGTCTCCCGGCATTTCTAAGAGGCAAATGAACTGATGAAATTATTGAAATTTGGCTTTGCTGGTGAAGGGGGAGGGAGCAGGCTGTGGTCAGTCTTCTTATCCCTCACCCACAACCTGTCCTTCTTTATTTTCCTCCCTCTCTTTCTCTCTACTGCTCTTGCTTTCATACACACGCAGCCCTGAACAGATACTGATACGCATGCATAATCACAATCTTTACCATGTAAAATGTTAAACATGCTGAAATCGAGTAGGGTGTGTGTTCCACAGGATGGAGATGCCTCTGTAATGGCCTGTTGGGTGACTGAATCTCTGTTTTCTGCAATGGAATGATGGTGTATTAGCTGCGGTGTGCATTATTATCTGCATAAACACTCTCTGATTCAGCCAGCGACAACAGAGGTGGCTTTGTGTGTGTGTGTGTGTGTGTGTGTTGTGTGTGTGTGCGCGCGCATGTGTGTGTGTGTGCGTGGTGCATCCAGATGTCACTGTCATGAAGCAGCAGGGGTGGGTTTAAGGTGACCTGCTTAAATATAGACAGTGTCATGACAAGATGATACGCTCGACTTATAAAGCACATTTGCATAACATCCTTTTGCATTTTCCCCCTCTCTCTCTCTCTCTCTTTATATACAAGGAGAACAAGGGTGCATTCTCTTCTACTCCATTATTCCCATGTTGAAAGCAGAAAGTGGCACCTTTAATATTGTGTAACTTTGTGTCAAGATGCAGGACAACCATTTATTAGTTTAGATATGGCTTTATAAGCCCTATTCTGGAAAAGGGGGCAGGGAAAAGCAGCTCATTTGCATTTAAACATGCATGCATGAAAACAGCTTGTCTTGTATTCCACTCAAAATCGCCATTTTCAAAATAATAAAAAAATGGTATGTTGGGTATTTTAAGCTGAAACTTCGCAGACACATTCTAGGATCCTTGAGACTTATATTACATTTGTAAAAAGGGGCATAATAGGTGCACTTTAATGCCTGGTAGTACTAAACAGAAGCTAAATAATTTGGACATCATGTAATGCCTATCTTGAAATGTAAGATGTAGCTGAACTGTTTTTGCGTACTTATTCCTGACAAACATGATTAAAATGCTTTCATTATATCATACATAAAAACATATCAGCTTTCCATTAGTGAACTGTAGACAGAAAGCCAGGGTGTTGTAAACAATTACCTGCTTTATAAATGTGAAGAGCCCAGATATACAGAATTTTACACATATCCTCTTGACCCCAATTCCATTAACTCGTAAACAAAAGACATAAAGTGGTGATGGATCTGCCTCGTTAGCAGAGCCTGATGGTGAATTAACATGTGCAAAGGGTCAGAGTCCATTTTAGCTCCTGTGTGCATACACACACACACACACACACACACACACACATGTACTCACACACTCATACTATTTTGAATTATTTATAAAAATTCAGGTACTGACATCCATGTAGTCCATTCATCCTTGGAAGACTTGGAGTAATGCTTACACTGTAAAACATAACCCGTTTAAACCAGCTATATAATAGACATGTTTACAAGTTTTGTTCTGTAATGATGCCATTTTTTTGGTCTTCTGCAGTCCTATAAGTCTGTTGCACTTTCTTTCTTGCCTCTCTTTTTCAGTGGCGCATCCAGAAAAGGTGACCCTCTCCTTACCATCAGACTCTAAACTAGCACGGTCGCCATTTATCCCTCTAGCCCTACTCTCTCACCCTTCACCCCTCTCTCTCCTTCTCCCCATCCATCCTTCCCTCCCTCCATTCCATTCCCTGGCCTGTCATCAATCTCTCTAAAATGACAGCCGACAGATGTTAGCCTTTGCAAAGATCAAATCCATGGCTGGAGGGCTGCTCACTGTGGAGAAGGGTAGCCACAGAGAGGCAGGGCCACAGTGGTGGCACCAACACACACACACATGCCCGTCGCCACCCGGCCGCTGCATCCATCTGTGTCTTCATTGCCCCCACACACACACATACCCCCCCCCCCCCCCACCTCACACTGAACTGATGCCTAAATGTGTTGTGACATGAGGGCAGGGTGGCATAGAGACAGGACTGTCAGGATGGACGGCTGGAGGGGACAGCCTGCCTAAATAAGCTGTGCTGAACTTTAGGAAAGAAACAATATTGACTTTATGGCCTTTATATCACTGTTTTCCTGTGTATCCACTGACCTCCACAATAATTCCAGCTTAAATAGCTTTTTGTAATTTTGTATGTGCATTTAGAGTCTGTGCCTTTATACTTTTGTCTTGTCACAGACATTAGGCACATATCTGTCTTGGTGCAGTTAGCTGAAGGCTAGCAGCAGTGTTTATACAACTACACGTCTTTGTCATGTATCTCATTTGAACTATAATGAGTCAGAAGGGTCAAGAGAAGTCCAGTGATGACCAAGTCTCCTCCGGGCCACTGGCCTTCAGCTCAATCTGCATCAGCAACCTCATCTGCAAATTTGTGTGTGTGTGTGTGTGTGTGTGTGTGTCGGGTTTGCCTACATTGAGATAACCTACACTGAGGTATGAACATACAGTACATACTAAATAATGTCTAATAAATATCTTAAAAAGCTTTGTTGGTTAGTTTCAGGTTAAGGGAAAGAAACTATTATTAGCTCAGTTTATGTCGGTGGAAAGTCTCCCAAAGTGCTAGAAAAATAATCATGACCTAACTTTACTTTTTGGGGACAAAATTATTAAATAGTTATTGATGACTTCCAAAGAGAAAATGGTTTAGAAAAGACAAACTTAAAGAGACATTTGGTGACTAAGCAGAACACTTTCCAAAAAGTTAAGCTCTAAATTATTCAGCAAATCTATTCTATCAGTACAGAGAATAAGTGTAATTTTATGAAAA
>NW_020524933.1:0-25031 GCF_003368295.1 Carassius auratus | reverse complement strand
TGATGCCTGAACGTGTTTCATCTTTCAAATACTCAAATACACATTGTGCGATGTATTATAATGGAATAAGTTAACACTGACTGATGAGCACAATGCTGGTTCTAAAGCGTGATGGTACGATGGCTCGGACATTCTGTCCAGACCTCCGTCCATTGATTGTCTGCGTTGTGAGCCCAAGAGGGAGCTTATTTGGGCCTGGCTGCAGCATGTGGGTGTGTTAGGGAGCACAGGGTGGTCCTGTGGGCCAGAGAGGGCAGCTAACTGGAGTAAACAGGACTCAGCAGGCTTAGTGTTTGTGTTTACTCTGCTGGAGAGGAGGCCATTAGAGCAAACAGCCAGCGTTTCTTCACATGTTGCTGAAAATCACCCCAACCTTCATTCACTCCTGTTTGGCACTACTAACACCCAGCCAGTGTGCCAGATGGCCCGCTTTCCAGATCTCTCACTGTTTCTGCCCTCTCTCCCCTCCCTCCCTGCGCCGTGGCGTCATTAAAAGTGTCTGTGAGCGGGAGGTGTAAAAAACGGGCGCAGAGAGAGAGAGGCAGAAAACAATTTAGTGGCATTTAAAGATAAAGTCTCCCCCTATTTACAAGGCCTATCTAATCCAATCTAGGCTGTGTCTGCATTTTTAATTTGCACATTCAAGTGAGCTCAGAGAGGAACCTAGGCTTAATTAGTTTAGTTATCTCCCCTCATGAATGGATAAAGTTCCCACACTGCTGGTGTTTCAGATGAAGCCTAATTGGATTTTGAAGCCAAAACAAAAGGAGAAAATAAAAGAAACGAGGGTTAGATAACAAAGAAAGATTGAATTGATAAAGTGAAAGGGGAGTGAACTGTAGTCAGAGCTGAGGAGAGAGAAAAGATCAGTCGAGATCTTCGTTTGGGGTCAAAACTGATGTAGAAGGGTCAATGACATACGAGGAAAAATAGAACAGAATCCTTTTTTTTTTTTTCTTTTTTTTTTACTGGAAATGCTTAGAAATATACTCTTTTCTTATTAGTCTCATGTGGTATGAAAAACCGAACAAAGTCTTGATGTGCAAACACATCTTTTCACAAACAAATGTATATGTAATCTTAATCATTATTTCCGATCAGTTAATTTCATTTAAAGGCCATTTTTTTTCATATCGAAGTTATTATATAATATATGTTTAATAGATTTAGTGTATTTTATTTATTAATATAGAAAGCATTTTTTTATATATAATTTTTTTGTAGAGTCTCTCCGCATGACATTTTACTTCTGATCTTACTGTACATTACCTTTCTAATATTTTATTAATATAAATTGTTTTTAGCATTATTATTATTATTATTATTATTATTATTAATAAGTAAGCTTTTCCTTTCAATAATTTCTGTCCTTCAATTGGCCTTTTCTTCATTATATCAGGACAGTTGTATCTGGATTTTTTTTTTACATTTCATTTTAAGTATGAAACATGAGCATCTCATCATTTGCCAAGGAAGCCTCTATGAGAGATGAAGAGATCCAGATCCAGTCTAAATCATTGCTGCAGTTTTGTCTGAAGTTCATAAGCACATCCGCTTGTGACGTTTTCAATGTTTTATATATAACTGATACATTTTGAATTTTAAATGACACAAAAAAATTAGAACACCCCCTCAAGACCCCTGCAGGGGTTTCAGTGCAATTTGCAGAAATGGCACTTTTGAACATAAAATCCAGGCCTCAAGAAAAGTAAGCCCACATTCGGTTTAAAATCTCAACCGGTCTTTGCCAGTATCCCGTAATAATACAGTTTCTTTCGGCTAGAGCAAAACTGTCGGCACGTTTAAAAATCATCATTCTTAGAGAAAGAGTAAATCAATTATTGAACATTACCCTTCATTGTGATATCTGATTTGAACAAGGTCAAGGAAATTATTTATAAACTTCTGTTCGCTTTCACAGACACGTTTACAAATTAGCACTTCTCACAGGCCTGGGACCTGCTTTATGAAGCTGAGTTTTCGGAGCAGCCTAAAGTGTGAAAGAGTTCCAGAGGGCAGAGCATTTGGAGAAGTCTAGATAATGAGATTCTTTTGTTAATGCCATTGAACTCGATTCAATTAGTGAAAAGTGCCCATGTTTGTGATTATTGCGTGTGCTGCATACAGTGTGTTTCTGTATGTAATTGACTTTGTAAGCCCTCGAGGAGCAAACTTTTAGCCCGTTCAAAGATTTTATGTTATCGTCAAGCACAAATGGAGAGCAAAAATACTTCTTCTTTTTTGTTTCAGTTTTTCTTTCTTGAGCCAAGTGAGCTGGTTTGGGAGTGATCTTGTGTGCGCTTGTGTGATGTATAGATTAATTAAATAAGCATATTGATTCCTGTTCTGGCAACACAGAGTGTGGGGTTTTAATTAGTCCACGCTTGAGTGTGTTAAAATTCCGGTTCTTATCTGTGTGGAACCAAGTGGAACTGAATGCATGAGAGCTGCTCATCAACTCAAAATATCCAATAACCCCCATTTTTTTTTCTTGTTTGTTTTAGTCTGACCCAAATCACAAAACTTTATTGTAAGTGTATAACGCTTTAATTCACAATGTAAATTTTTATTTTCAAGGAATGCAAAATAGATAAGCAAATAATAAAAGTATATATATATATATATATATATATATATATATATATATATATATATATATATATATATATATATATATAATATATATATATATATATATATATATAATATATATATATAATCATAGTCAAATACAATGTATATTTATTTATTAATATATATTTTTTTCTGGTAAAGGTTTTAAAATATCAAATTTGACTTATATTTTTTATATTATTTTTGGATACATATAGTTCTGTATCTAAATGGTGCTCCATAAGACCTTAATCCAGATGCACGCGTTTACATCAAATGAAACCTGAATATATACATTTTCTGAACTGCAATAACTTAACTACTCTTCCTCTTCCTTTCAGATGATCTCCACATGAAGTTGATTTAGATGTGAAGTGAGACAGATTTCTAATGTCCTCATTGTGTTAAGGTATTTATTGTCTCAAATGTCTTATTTCTACAGCTTGTGATGTGAAGGTTTTTGGGAGCCTTTCGTCTCTCTTGGCAGCAGCTGATTGTGACCGCACGTTTCTGCACACATCCAAGAACCTTCTGTCCTATCTACTGATACCTCGATCTGGTCTCCCTCAGCCATCTTGTTCCTCATAAATTTTTCACCATGCTGGTGATCAAAGCTCACCACTGTATTTGTGTTCTGTTGTAATGGCCAAAGGATGTAACATTAAATTGTAAATTACGATCCATCCTATATCAGGCCAAGTGGTTGACATGGCTTTTACTGTGTGGGTTTTTAACGTGATTGATTTATTTTGTTTAGATGGGCAGGAATGTGCAGGAATGTTTGGTGCTGTAGGCGCGTCAGTGGGGTGACCCGCTTTCATATGCCGTGCACTTGTCTCAATAGTGCAGCCAGGCCATGCTCGTCTTTTATTTGGGGGTGGGGGGGGGGGGGGGCCATAAAACATAAATGTGAGAAGACACAAAATTAACATTTATTTCAATATGCAAACATACACAGTTTAATAAAAAATAAATATATGCATAAATAAGTGTTTTCAGTTCTTTCTCAACAAAATCTGAGCAGGAATATCCTGCAGAGGATTGATTTAAAGTAGAATGAAGAATGTGATGAGAGCATCCAAAAATTAAGAAATACTTCACAGGTGAAAAACGCTGAATGGTAGCCAATCACTGTAATGTATTTCTTGTTTTGATATATCAGAGGCAGGACTATTGTTTTTTTGAGATTCTTCCAAGCCAGCGGTTATGTTGTGTTGGTGTTGCAAATGAAGTGTTTTAAGAAGAGGGACGTTCTCTTTCTGTGTGGCCCAGACCTGTTGTTCTTTCTGCTGGAGAGACTCAAATAGACTTGTTGCTTGTGCTTCACACATCGATTTCTCCATCTGCCGACTGCTGAAGACCATCTTACCAAGTCTTTGCTGCCTTTCATGTTCCTTAATCCTGGGCTATGTTAGCATAATGCTAATGCACTGTTTAGTCTTCATAGCTGCTCTGGAGGTCTTTGTGAAAAGATATATTTCCCCAGTTCCACCATATTTTTGGTGTACTTATTTATTTATTTATTTTTCAACTGCTGTTTTATATAACACTGGATGTGTAAGTTTAACTAAATAAATCAATAATAACAAAAAGAGTTTATATACTACCTGTTTATTTACTGTATTTTGATACATGTAGAACTGAAACTGGTGCTTAGGAAATGTATTTTGCTACAATGAAATAAAAAGATTCTTAGTTTTGTCTTATTCAAATGTATATCAAGGAGCAAGATAATAAATGTATTTTTACAATGTTTTTGACAATAGAGAGAAATCAAAACATAAGCTAACATGTTTAAATCTGTATTATGTTTAAAAATGAATGAAATATTCACTAACATTGACAAGTTGGCGGTCATCAAGGTTTTGTATTTTTCTTTTAAAGAAATTAATAGTTGTATTCAGCAAGGATGCACTAAATTCAAGTGACAGTAAAGACTTTTTTACTTTATAATAAGAATAAAGTTTACTTGAGCACCAAATCAGCGCCCAAATTATTTCTGAAGGATCATGTGAAGGGTCTTGTGTGAAGACTGGAGTAAGGGCTGCTGAAAACTCAGCTTTGCCATCACAATAATATAAGTTATATTATAAAATATAAAACAGAGACATTTATTTTAAAATGCAATAACATTTCACAATATAACTGTTTTTATTGTATTTTTAATCAAATAAATACAACACTGGTGAGAATAAGTGACATCTTCAGAAGCATTAGAACATCAGTCCTAAACTTTTGATAGGTAGTATACATATTTTATTTCATTTTTCATTTATTCATTTGCCATGTGGGGGAAGACATGGAATGTAGTGCCTGAGTCCTATGGATACTTTGGTGTTTACCTTTAAATGGAATTCCATTTAAAAGTCAGAATGAAACTACGAACGCTCTCTTGTCACACTTGATTGACAAGGCCTACCCAGATGAGTGTGTTAGCGCATCCAAGAGGTCAGTGTTTAATTGCATTATTTTAAAGCTTCCGCCACCCACTACTACTAAAGAGACACAATGAGCACCCTGTCATGTCTGCTACTCCAACACACACTCATTTAAATTGCATTAGTGTTCATCGAAAATAAGCACCCTATCTATTGACTAATGTCCATTGTCTCTTGACTTGGTTCAGACTCACATGATGCTTCTCAGTGGTTGAGTGAGCAGGAACAGTCTTTTCTCCAGAAAAGCTTTTTAATTACGCCAAGCCGTGTTGGCATCCCATACATCCTGAACTACCCATCCCCCATGTCTTCGTCCTTCAGAATGTCCTAATAATGACCCGTGTGGTATGTCTTTCTTCCTTTCTTTCTCATTTTAGCTCCACAGTGGCTTTTTGTTTTGTCCTTTCGAATAGCCTGTGCCAAGCTTTTGCTCATTAGAGAGTTTGGTGGAGTGTGGCAGGGTCCATTCAAGCCCTCCAGCTGCAGAGTCTTTCACCTATTCCCTGAAAGAATTTAAGGTTGCTCTGCTGGTCGGTCTGTTTATCTGGCAGACACTGGAGGGACAAACAGAGACCTCTTCCCATTCCCCCCACGCCTCCAGTCCCAGTTGCACCTGTTCGCTGTGCTAGAGTCCAAGCAAAAAAGCCAACTTATTAGAGCCGGAGGCCATTGTGGGGCATCTTTTAGGAGGAGGTGAAGTGGAAAGGTCCAGACCGCTGTGGGCAGCAGGAACCTGAACCTCCATTCTGCGCTTGCACAGAGGAACAGGCACGACCCAGGAGCCAGAACAGTTATTAACCACTGCCGCAACCTGTGCTAATTGCTGTGTTATTTACTGCACCGTTGCTCCTGCACTTTTGCACAATGATCTTTTATGCGGTGAAATTGTGGCTTTGTGAGTGATTGACTGAAGCAGCTGTGAATGGAGGCCAGATTTGTTTCCATTTTGACTGTTGCAGGGCTATTTTGAACATGTGCGTGGTTTACTAAAGATCCAGTGGGGATTCAATTGTGTATATTAATTGTCATTGTATAGATGACCCGGGGAATATTGGAACAAACTGGATTAGCCTTGCTGCTTTTGCTATGCTGTAGCTAAACAGGTCACGCTTCATGTGTGGCATCGTGGCTACGCTGTGGTGTCATTCTGGTTCGCTTTTTCCCGTTCCCTGACCCCCTGAACTCCCTTCAGGGACAGAGCCCCGAGCAAACTTACCCTCTTTGGTCGGCACTGGCCAGGTGGCTCCTGACAAGCGCTGACAAAAACAGGAAGCATACCTCTGGACACGGCGAGCCCCAGTGGGGCTGTCTGATTGGCCGCTGACTCAGCTACTGCTGCCCAGGAAGTCCTGACCCAGGAAGTGTCCAGGGACTTGGGCAAGATGGCTGAATAAATAATGTGTGTGGAAGCAATGTTAGAAAGAATGAATCAACAGGTCTAGTCGATACTCCGAATGGTGGGAGATATTCTGTATCTGGTCTTAGTTAATAACAGGAACCATACCTAACCATATCTGCCATAGACGGCTACCGGTTTTATCATGATGTTACATTAAAAAACTTTATGAAATATAGTATATATATATATATATATATATATATTATATATATATATATATATATATATATATATATATATATATATATATATATATATATATATATATATATATTTAAAGAAATTATTATTATTTTCCAGCAACCGTGCATTAAATAACTCATTTATAATATGACAAAAGAGTTTGTGTTTCAAATAGAAATGCTGTTCTTTTTGAACTTTTCATTCATCAAGGAACCCTGGAAATAATGTATCATGGATTAATAATAAGAAATGTTTCTTGGTCAGCAAAGTTGCATATTAGAATGATTTGTGATCTATAAGGTATAGCTATACAGTATTTACAGTATTTATATAATATATACACACAAACACAAGCACAGTACAGCAGCATATTATAACTGAATATTGTTTTTCAGTAGGCTATATCAATCTGTTTTTCACAAATTAAAATGTGCCAAGTCTTATACACGCACACACACAGTATACAGCAGTATATCTAAACTGACTACTGACTTCTGTTTCTCACTAATTAATATGTGCCACATCTGTTCACACGGAAAAGAAATGTTTCTCTTTAAATGCTGCACTTGATGCCATTAAAAAGGTTTTATGTCTGTATGTAGGATTTTTTTTTTTTTTATGCTGATTTGAATGTGTTGCTAGAGCCTCTTAGAAAGAGAACCACTGGCTCCTGTGGAGTTAGTGTGTGTGTTTTCCTTTTCTTTCTGCCTGTTTGTGTGTATGTTGCGTTCAGAACTGTGGATTTGTTTCTAGGTTTGGCAGATGAGATGGCTACAGAAGGAAAGCACTGCGGTGTGAGGTGGTGAAGGCCGAGGGTTGAGCGCTGATGACCCACTCTTCTCTGAGGGTGGGAAAGCACAGTTCAGAAGGGCAAAGGTCATTGTCTTCCACCTCTCTCATTCCATTCCCACCCTCAAAACCTTTCCTTCCACCTTCTACTTCTCTTTCTACTCCTTTCACAGAAAGTGATACCTGCTGAGCATCTTGGGCCCCGTTGCACAAATTTATGTTGATGTCAGCAATGAAAACAGCACCACATCTCCAAATATTTGTAGAACAGCGGTCCACCCATTTTCTCTCTCTCTTCTACACCTCTTTCTTTCTCACTTTCTCATTCTCTTCCCTCTTTTCCTTCTTTATTTTGTTTTTTTATTGATTTATTTTCCCAAAGCCCCAGCCTGGGACGATGCGGCTTTCACACATGATGTGAAATGTTGTTTCTGCAGAGATTATTAACGCACGTTTGTAAAGTCTTTTCTTTGGGCTGGATCTGTTAGAGGGTGGGATAAAATTGCATGCCTCTGTATTTTATATCTGTATGTGTGTAAAACAAAAAATCAAAAATAGATGTGAGCGTATAAAGTGGCTACCATCAAAGTGTCCTTAAATGAAAACATTTAAATGTAATATTGTTCACCATCAGGACCGAACAATACATCGGCTTGGCTGCCAGTGTAACGGAGGCGGTTTTCCAGTCTGTATGTGTGGAACAAACTGTAAACCTTTACCCAATCAAATTTGAAAAGGTTACACATGGATATAAAAGGACTCTGGAAATAAAGTTATATGGACCTGCAGCACTGAACACATGTGACCCAGTATTTCCTGTTTAAAAGTTAAATCATGTTATTCACATTTGAATCAGTCAGTTATGAATACACATCTTAATCACATTATTACCGTCGTATAGGATTTTTCGCCACATTTTTTGCGACAGCATACACGCACGGCAGTGGTCAACCGTTTAACGGAAAACAGAAGAGCATGGCTTCAACCATAGACTTACATAGAGTGACTGTTTCTATTGGCCGCTATACGTAAGCTGTCTGCCATATTCTAGTGGTCAAATTGACGCCATTCACCATTATCACTGAATATTCGAAAGATGCCACAAACCTGCACAAAAAAGGCTCAAGACTCTTTGAGAACCTTGGGTAGTTGAATGACCTCAAGTTGACCATTCCAAGATGACGGCCGCATCTACATGCCTGGAGCCATCAGATGGGGCATCTATACATGGCTGTCGTCGTCTGTTTGCACAGCATGACAAATAATTAACTGCACTTGAGTCTTTCACTAAATTAAAAATGAAACACCTAAAACTGTATAAGGCATCATAATGAATACAAACTATATGTTTACATTTGAAATTCCGTCCGATGGTGTCGCTTGGTGACGTAATGATGTGCCATTAATCGATCTATGTACTATAACATAAAACGGGAACATGAAAAGAATATTCTGAAAGCAACTCACGTAAACACCTTAATAATAATATTGTCTTTTTCAGAATAAGGTAAATATTTCGATTACTGATGTCCATATGTAAACATAGGCACTGTTTTTCGGTTCATTTCAAGGAATCAGTCAACCATGTTAGCATAACAAATCGGTTTGTAGTAATAAACAATAACAAAGATGCTGCCCAATAACGTCCTTATTAACAAAATACTTCTGCCGGGAAAATTTAATTTACACAAATCTCGTCGGCTACTTGGAAGCGAAACCAGCTGTGCAGTTTATATGAGTTTATTTCTTAAAAAACCTCAAAGTGATGAAAATAAATTTTCATTATTACAGGATTTACAGGAAAAACCCTTGCATATACATATTTATATATTCTAATGTAAAAATTTACTGATTTTGCCACATTGTTTGTACATGGCTAATTGTGTAATAAACAAATAAATGAATAAATAAATAAATAAATAAAGTTTGCAAATCTATCTATCTATCTATCTATCTATCTATCTATATATATATATATATATATATATATATATATATATATATATATATATATATATATATATATATATATATATATATATATATATATATACATATATGTGTGTGTGTGTGTGTGTGTGTTGTATATATACATACATATATCTGTTTGTTGTTTGTGCCAGATATTCTTGAGGGCGGTGATGTGCCAAAAGCTGTGACATGTATGAATACTCTCTAAACATGGTCTTTTGTTGTATTTTGTGTTTAGATTTTCCCTGTGAAAACATTATCAGCCATCTCGCCTGTTCCGTTGACTCGCGGGGAGCAGCAGTGGTCAAAGGTGTGGTTAACGGCTTAGCTCGTCATCCCAAGCGCTTGGTCACACACTCCTCAATGTGGCATTGCCTGAAGGGCACTGATAACACGCATTCTGCACTTCTATTGGTTGATGTCCAGAAAACCAGCAATCTCACACGGAAGAATCTGTACATTAGAGGAAAGGTAGGTTAGGCCTGAATGTGAGGGGGTTTTAGGGTATTAGAGGGAAAGCTGGGATGGCATGCATTTTCCCGGCCTGTTGTGGATGACCTTTCCTTCTGCCCAGTGCTTTTGTGAAGGATCAGCATTTTTTTTTTTTTTTGGGTTTGTGTGAATCCCCTCTAGCTTTGAAGGGGAGGGGCACAGCAGGGGTAAGCTAAAGAGCCCTGAATGTGTGTGCACATGTGTGTTTCAGTATGTTTCAAGTGTAGTGTGCATTTGGCCCATTTAAGATCTAATATAATCATAATGGTGGTTGGAAGAGGGAATATGTAATCATATTTGTGAGATAGCTTTGGCACGTAAAGGGACGGCTGGAAATGTGGGTTTCTGCACCCCATCAGCCTCCCCCGGGTTCACACTTAAGCAGTGTAGAGTTTGGACCAGCGCCATGCCTGCAGGGTTGGAACGGCTGACCTCTCTCTTGTTCTGCCAGAGGAATGTCCAACTTGCTCTAGGAAGGTGTACAGAAAGACGATGCAGAGAGATCATGTAGATCTGATTTATAATATTCAACGTAACAGTTCTGCATTCACACATCATGCAGTGTTGAGGAAGCTGTTTTCAGGTTACCTGAATTGGAGTAATTGAATGTATTTACGCTACAAATAGGAGACATTTTAAGAAAGCTACTATCCAAAGAAGCTAACTATATTTAAGCTATTAAACTGGGCCCTATTCCTCTACTCTGTGATTTTGATATTTATTTTAACAATCAGATCAGTATATATCTGTTTATAATCTAATTATATTTATCATGTTACAAATGTTGTGTAGCGTTTAAACGTTTGTGTACAGTATTTATTAACCTTTCCATAAAACTTCTTGAAAAATGTATTGCTGTTTCTGATATATATATATATATATATTCCAAAATATCACTAGGATATTAAGTAAAGATCATGTTCCATGAAGATATTTTGTAAATGTCCTACAGTAAATATATAAAATCATAATTTTTGATTAGTAATACGAATTGCTTCATTTGGACAAATTTAAAGGCGATTTTCTCAGTATTTAGATTTTTTTGCACCCTCAGATTCCAGATTTTCAAATAGTTGTATCTTGTCCAAATGTTGTCCTATCCTAACAAAAACACATCAATAGAAAGCCTATTTATTCAGCTTTCAGATGATGTATAAATCAAAATTTTGACAAATTGACACTTAAGACAGTTAAAACATTAGAATGATTTCTGAATAAATGACAATGTATAAAACATAAATAGAATAATTATATAATAAAAAAGAAAGTATTTGTTTTAAATTGTAATAATATTTTAACAAATTATTTTTACAGTATTTTTTAATCAAGTATTAACAGACAGCTTTAATGAGTTATCTTTCAGAATCATTAAAAATATCTTGCCAACCCCACACTTTTGAATGTTAGTGTAGATGCACTAATACAATTAAATATGGTTAATACAAGTAAATTATTTTATATATGCAAGTCACAAAAATGTACTGGCAATCAGCACAATAGATAGTTTCAAAAAGGCCTACAGTGCTCCAAAGAAAATTATGTGAAGGGAAAACAACACTGAATTGTTGTTTGAACCAGTTAATTTACTCAAACTGTCTGAATGAACTCAGTCAGCAGACTCTGGCATTCTAGCGCTAAATATGAGAGAGGTAGACATAATAAGAGAGTGACTGATTGTCACAATAGAGTTTTTGGCTGTGTAAAAAAACCCTGTCATTTTGGCACATTGCACTGCTACTTCATAGATAAAATAGCTTTTCTATTGTAAAAACACTGTTTTGAACGCTGCTGAAACAATTTACGGCTATTTAGTTTACCCCTAACACTGATATACTGTAAACTACCACTTTCATCAAACTAAGAATATAAAATGATAACCAATAACCTTTCAAAACCCTTTTCTCTTTTTCAGAGTTTTATTGATTGTTTCAAAAAATATTCTGTCTTAAACTTGTAAAATATTTAACCATTTTGACTTGTTTACCCATTTCTGGATTTATTTTCTCTCAAGGAAACGGGAGTTTATTGATCAACCAAAAATGAAAACAAACTTTGACGGCAGAAGTAAATTCATGTCAGCGGTCAGTGAAAGGTTCCTCTGTGTCTCTTATAGACTGTAGCTGGCAGTAGACATGGCTTCACAGCACAGATGAGATGAGGTGGGATGTGGAGCTGGATCTAGCACAGGATCTAGTGAACCTCACATTGGGTATCCTGCACAGTAACAGTCTATGTGTGGAGTGACAGAGATTATCATTTAAAGCTTTCTGTAATCAATTTCTTTTTATAGAATTTAGAATCCTGAGATGCAAGCTCATCACAGCCTTCTTTAACTTGAGTGTGCAAAGCTGCTGGTGTCATCCACTTCTAGTTATTTCAGCTGTACTAAAACATTCTGTAATCATGCACACACTGATTTGTAGTGCAAATAGTTTTATTGTATATTGCACTTTATTTTTCTAGATTTAAATCAACCAAGGGCTCTGTAACAGTTAGTTTAAAACTGAATGTGTGGAATTGCGTTTTAAGATCAAGACAGATTTTTTCAAATTTTCAAATTTGAAATTTGTATTTATTCATTTTTTTTTCTCATTTTAATGATCAATTCAATTACCATTTTAAAAACCTTCACAGTTGTTGCTCTCAGAACGAAAAACTACAATAGTGCACAAAGCATATCTCTTACACCCTCCCTGCCCTGTAACCATGGCAATGATCACAGTTTGCCTTATTCAAGTCTGTCATTGCAATTTGACAAGTACATGTCATTGTTCCTTGACGTATTCTTGTGAATTTCAAACCCTGTGATTTCATTTTCTTCCAAACTGTTCATGAGCAGCGGAGATATACTAGTCAATAAATCTTTGCTGTTAATTTTGAGATTTTGGTCATTTCTTCTCCTGAATAGCTCTGACTCGCTGAGTGAAAGAAAGACCAGAAAAAAAGGGATGAAAAGAAACAAAAAGGCACGGGAAGCGGTCAGTGCAGCCTTGTAGGTTTCATTTAAACTTTTTTTGTAATAACTCAAAATGTTAATCACACTAAAGCGAACATTTGCTTGAAATGTGAGCATGGTGTGATATTTTAAGTGGTATGAAAGCAGATGGCTTTTCAGTAGTGTTCAGTCTGATGTTTATTGATGTGTTCTGATGCGATGCAGACAACATGAAAGTTACTGATATTGAAACCTTGCAGAACCTTTTACATTTCCACTTTTAGCACTTTGAGTAAACTAAAATATTTTAAACACCCATTAGTTGACACTGCTGTTATAATGTTATTAATGCTTTATTGTGATTGTGACTGATCTCATGTAAACACAATATTGAGATTGTTAATATGATTGTTCATAATTAGAGTCATTATCATAGAGTAACCGTAAAATAAAAGGTATTTCCCACTATTGCCAACATTTAGATTTTATTAGGATAAAAAAAAAAAAAAAAAACACCTGGCTTTTTGGATTTTACAAAATTCTCTGCAGTATATTTTTCAATATTAACATTTTGTGGCAGCACAGTTTTTAACTGTTGTTGGAAAACCTTGGCTTTCCTCCTCAGCAACATTGACATTACATGTAGTTACATCATGTTTGGCAGAGGCGTAGCATGTCGCATCTTGTTTAGCAGAGGTGTAGCATGTCACATTTAGAATTTATTTCCCTTACCTTTTGGGGAAATAATCAATACTCATGCTTTAAAGGGAACAAGGCATATTATTTTAGTTTTATCACATTATTTTTTTTTCCAGCTCTAATCAAACAGGCCTTTTACTTCAATTCCTCTGTGCAAATGTACTATGTACATGAAAATTAAGTACCAATGCTTACAAGTTACCACTTCCTTCAAATGACTCACTAAATTAATATTACAAGTTGCTAAACAGTAAACCAGAATCATTGACATGGTCATTTCTGATTTCTAATTTTTTTTTAGTGGTCTTTTTGGACCGGGAAGTACCTTTTGAGTTCAGAAAGTTACAGTGTGTTTTTATATTGCAGTTAACTTTCAAAACAAAAGATCAAGAACAAAATTAGATTTTTCATGATGTGAAATTGGAAATGGTTTTAATGCACCTGCTGTTTAGTAGCCTGTAATCAATTCAAGTAAACTCAATCTTTCCTCATTCTTAAACAAAGAAACATGGGTGTAATTCAATACAGAGGATGATGAAACAGGTTGATATATACCTACGACCCTGACTTCTCCTCTCTCAGCACAATTATCATGATGCTACTCTGTGATTGGTCAGCACATAGTATCATGGCTGTGAGAGGACCAGCAAATGCAGCAGTTTGCAGCACAGGCAGCAAGCCCCCTAATGAAGATTAACAAAAAATTAATTCACCTAAGATTACTTTTTAAAGAACTGCATTATAATGAAATATCTATTACATCAATTACATTTTAATCATATTAATTACATATGCAATTCATTTATTAAACTGTAATCAAATAGCAGAGAACATCCTCAGAATTAAGATAATTCAAAGTTATTACATTAATGTGCCAGGAGAGTAAATCTTTGAGTACACTTTACAAAAAGTCAATTTTAGGGGGTGGATATGTGTTAATGTAAATGCAGTCGGTTGTTAACGCAGAATAAACCCTGACAAGATGATCAAGACCATAATGTGCAAATGGAAAGCTTCGCTTAAGAAAAACAGTTCCTAACCAAAACAAAGTTCAAACAGAATGGACATTTAAAGCGTAGTGAACTTTTTTAATGATTAATTGTGTAGCATACCATGGGTTATATTACACAGTGCCTGAAAATAGTCCCCAGCTAGTTTGTGTAGTTGAAAAAGTTTTCAAATTTTTTGCATTTTCAGAAAAAGTGGCGTGTTCCTTTAATTACATTACAGTGTACAAAACAATTGTTGCGCAACACGACAAACACTTCAACAATATAACCATGGCATTACAGGAATGACACCTGAATGTCACATCTGACCAATCAGAACCAAGCCTTTCAAAGAACCAATATATATATATATATATATATATATATATATATATATATATATATTTTTTTTTTTTTTTTTTTTTTTTTTTATATCATTGAACATCACTGGCCTACAGTCCATAGCAATATATTTTACAACCATTCATACACACAGGATGCATTTTTGCTATTTCTTTTTTCATTTTTGGTCGATTTACACACTTTTTGTTTGTTGTTGTTGTTCTTATTTTTTATATATAATTAATTGTACTACATTACTTCAATTGGTTTTATTACATCAGATCTGAAAATACAGCATAGTCTCCAATGGTTTTAATAACTGTAATTAGTGTGCAAACCTCTAGGAGTGAGATGGTATTAAACATGTCATCTGTTTAGTCAGAGCAGGCCGGTCAGACCACGAGTGTGCGAGAGAGACACAGTGGGGATTCTGGGTGACACAGATATGACAGCGTGCAGGAATCCCCAGCCTTGCAGAGAGACACACTCCATGCTTCCCTCTCCGCCTCTCTGCCGGTGACATCATCTCTTCCATGTGCGCATAAAGAATGAGGAAGGATTGTCAGGTGACAAGTATGTCACACCTGTCACTAGTAGAGCACAGAGCTAGCAACACTTCCAGGGAACATTTGAGTCTACTCAAAGTCGCTTAGGATCAAATCGCTGGCTAAATGCAAGAATGTAAATAGCACATATATGTTTCATTTTCAAGCTTCCATAAAGGTTATAGCTGCTAGACCTGTGTTCAGACTATGTGTGTGTGTGTTTCTATGTATATTTGGTGATGGGGCCCATCTGTATGCGTGTGTGTGTGTGTATGCATAAATGGAAAACACTAAAAAGCCTTCTGGGTATCAGGAGGCAGTGCTTTAAGGTATGATATGTTAATAAAATGTGTCAAAATGTCTGCTTCCCATTCTCTCTTTATAAACAAACTTGCGGCATGAACTGAGCTAATTAGCGCGCCCATCTGCTCACTTGAGCAAACTTAGTGATACATACCAAAGAAACTGTAAAAAGACAAGCTCAGTTCTTCCCGGCAGATGACAAGTGTTATAAATTGCAGTTAGTTTTCTCCGTCTGCTCTCTTTTCCTCCGTTTTTCCACCTCTGACATTATTGATTCAATTATTTCCTTTGGCATTGCCTTGTCTCGTTTGCTGTACGTGTGTCATTGTTGTGGTGTTGTGTAAACACAAGCAATGTATATAAATGGCTGTAATTCAATCATCTGAAACTGTTTAGCATTTCCTAATCGCCCAGGTCTCTGATCTCCCTCGGAAGTGGGCGTTCATCTAAATGCGTCTGCCAATTTTCCCGGTTTGTGAGGTGCTGGTGGTTTGCAGGGAGAAGACGGGAGGATAGGGGAATATGAAGACAGAGATCGGTATTCCCCGAACAACATTATGCAAAGCTGTTAGCAACAATTAACTCATAGCACATCGATTGCGACGGGGCCGGGCCCCAGCCATTGTGCGAGTTAAGCACTGCGGTGGTGAGCTTGGAGCCGAGGGGGGAGCGATACAGGAAGATCCATCTGTTCTTTCTGCTCCTCTGCACTGATGGAAGACTACGCTAATCTGGTTACTTGTCAGGACAGGTTAGTGAAAGCAGGCGAATGGAGGAGGCTAGAGCTAAACTGGTTGGCAGCTGCTGGCTGTGCCGCGTCCTCTCCCAGACTCGATAGTGTTAGATTTAGCACAGGCCGCATGCAGTCAGCCTGGCCACAGACCAGCCAATCTGACACCAAAGGAATACCAGCGCTGGCTGACACGGCTTTCTGCGACTATGAACAGACTCGCTTATTTTCTCGCATGAATGTATCTACGCAAGAACCATGAGTTTTAGCGCAGATGCAAGTAGTTATTTCAGAAAACATTTTCATAATATGATCCTTAAAACTTCCAGAATTTTGTTAAGGAGCTTTTAAAATAAGAAGACTTTTTGATCATAGCAATTAATGCAGCTGTTAACACAAACATGCTGATTACTTTCAAAAGCTTCTACACTTCTAATTGCTGTCTGCATTCTATTGATTCTCTTTTCTAATAAACACAAATAATTAGTTTTGTCAGAGGAAATAAAGATAAATTGATGGCGAATGACAATCATTTTCTAAAGTAATAAATGTTTTTAAATAAAACTAGTTTGAAAATGTTTCTGTGTTTAATTAATCATCTTTGGGAAAATGTAATCAAGAAACCATTTATAGTTTTTGCACACAAGGTAAGAAGATATATTAATGTAGTTAATTATATGGGCTTTGTAAAAAGTAAAAACAAAAAAAAATTTGAGGCAATTTGTTAACAAGTTGTTTTATTTTTATTAAATTAACCACTAATTCTGCAATTTTCTGTGATTTATTTTCATTCTAAATAAACGCATAAACATGCTTTTAATAATATTATGGTTGAAAATGTTCATAAAATTATATATTGTGTTGCAGCTGTTGGGTTTGTACAACTGCCACAATTTTTTTATTATTATTTTGGAATAAAATTAGGATTTAAATGTTAGGCTTCATTTTCATAACTGTCCTTCAAACTTTTATTTCAAAATCATGGAGAAAACCCAAAACAGATGCATAAAAGACTACAAACCAACACTAAAGTGTTTGAATGTCCCAATGGGCATTGTTGATTTAAGTGGAAGTGAATCAAACCACCCAGGCACTGCCTAGGAAAGGTTGTCTCTAACTCTGTGTAAAACAAAGAGACTTATGGAAAAAGCCTCAAAGAGAGCAGTGATCACTTTGAAGTAGTAACAGAACTGCGAACCAGTCATCCATATTTAGACCGCATTCAGGCCAGGATGGGAGGATGGTATGATTTATAGTTTCCAAGAAGTATAATGGTATTGATTTATGTTTAGAAATGATTTTAGTACAGATTATTAGCTAAAATTCAAAGCAATATTAAGAATTCAGATCAACTGGACTGCTTTTTAACAGTGATCTCAATGTCAAACAGTGGAATTAGTCTTGGTTTGTAAGGAAAATCTATTATTAAAAATTTTGTCTTAAGTTGCTGGGGTATATTTTTAGCAATAGCCAAAAAATGGGTCAAAATTTTAACATTTTATTTTATGCCAAAAATCATTAGGATATTGACTATAGATTATGTTCAATGAAGATAATTTGTAAATTTCCTACTGTAAATATGTCAAATCTCATTTTTGATTAGTAATATGCAATGCTAAGAAATTCATTTGGACAACTCTAAAGGACATTTTCTCAGTATTTAGATTTTTTTTGCACCCTCAGATTCCAGATTTTCAAATAGTTGTATCTTGGCCAAATATTGTTCTATCATAACGAACCAGACATCAAAGGAAAACTTATTTATTCAGCTTTCAGATGATGTATTTCGAATAATTGTCACTTAAGACTGGTTTTGTGGTCACATATGAATGTCAAACTGTACCTGCATTGACGTATATAAACAAAGTATCAGGACAACATGTATGAATGAACCAAAATCACTGGTACCACGAAAACTGTGATATTTATACAGATAACATATTTCATTTTTGAGAAGGCTTTTGTTCATGTCACAATTACTTTTAGGCTTCATTGGAAATGAAAGAGAACAGATGACGACTGCAGTCTAGCATTTGTATTTGAGTAAAATGACAAATAATTTGGCAGGGGAATGAATGGTCACACACGCACATACATACAGAAATGGTTTTCTCTCTTTCTCATACACACTCTCCATCTGCTGCTAATGGAGCCTCATGTCTGAAGTAGGCGTGGCTGATGACTGAAGTCTCTGTGTCAATCAGAGTTGTCCCGCCTCCTCATGTGGTTTAGCTGTTTGGACCACCACACAACATTTTTATTCAATTAAAAAGCCCCCCACCCCAAAAACCATCCATACTACATCCTGTAGGCCTGTGTTGATTGCCTCTGTAAGCAATTTAGGCCTGTAATGATTTTGTGACTTGTTATGCTAATTATGATGGCCTTCCCAGTCTGTGAGAGCTAGTTGTAGATTTATTAGTCGCTGACTGAGAAGGAGCGAAAGGAAAAGCGGTAGTGGTAATTAATCCTGTTAACCAAGGATAATTGGGCAAAAAATAGACCCCACCAATGGATTTAGCTCTGAGGAGTGGCAGTTAACCCTGCTTCCTGTGTTTTATTTAACAGTTAATGTTTCCTTTGCTTTCTGCTTCCTCTCAGGATCCTTGCAAATGTGCCGGCCCTGTTCCCTGATTGTCAGGAGCTCTGCCTCAAGGGGCTACAAGGTTCTACCTGCTAGTTACTGGCATTGCTACCTCCCTCAGCAACACGCAAATACACAGACTGGTATCCATGCATTGCATCATTTCCAGTGTGTGAATTCATAGGCCCCTGAGCTCATCTGCACTCCTCTGATGAATGTTACATTGACAGCATCTAAAATGACTTTTTATAGGCATGCAAATATAGTCAAATCATTTTATTTGTCATGAAATGTTGAATTCATAAAATAAATAGGTTGATTTTACTGAATTTTTAAAGGGATAGCTCACCCCAAAATGAAAATTCGACCCTCCACTTGTTTCAAACCTGACTTCCATAATATTTTTTTTTCTATATCATTGAAATCAGTGACAACTGTCAACTGTTTGATTACTAACATTCTTTAGAATTTATTATTTTTCTTCCTACAGGTTTGAAACAATTTAAAGGTGCGTAAATGATGACAGAATCTTTATTTTTGGGTGAACCGTCCCTTTAAATAATGACAATAATTAAATTACTAATTAAAATACTATCACTTTATTCACAGCGTTCATCTAGTTTTGCTTTATCTTGTTATATAATTGTTTAATTCTGTTGTGTGATTTCCAACACTATCTCATGACCAATTCGTATGTATTTTACGAGATGGCTAATTTGTATGAATTCGTACAACTTCACTCGAACGATTTGTCTAGACACCAGTGATGGTTAGGTTTAGGGGTGGGGTTAGGTGTAGGTCAAAAATACAAATTCTTCCGAATTGTGCAACTCATAATATATGTATGATTTACCACAAATTATATGAATTAGTATGAGTGAGATCGTATGAATTAGTACGAATTAGCCACCCCATAAAATATGTGATGTGCTAGTGATTTCTGATGCTTTATTCAACACTTTTTAAAGGATTACCCAATCCTAAACTTTAAAATGAATGAACATTCTTGTCTCATCAAAATACTATCAGAAATATTATTTTACTAATTTACTGCAACATTTTTTTATGCCTATTATATATTTTTTTAAATTGTTGAGAATTGGTTAGGTTTAGAATGGGGTAGTTATGTGCTGTACAAATATATATTCATATAAAACAAATATAATAAAGGATTCTTTCTTTTTTTTCTACAGCATGAATTCCATTTTTAGATGCCAATATGATGTTTTGTCATATATCAAATGTACAAAAATATATGCAATGTAAACATTATGTACCTACATACGCTAGTGAGATCAGGGTGAACTATAAGGACATCTACAGTTTTGTGGTTTGCAAGTATTTCAACTAAATTATACTAGAGGAAGGAAGACTATTTTGTTTTTCCATTCATGCAACAATACAAAGACCCCTCTTCATAAACAAAGCAGCATGATACAAAGTCCAGTTTTGTGAAAACAAGGCCTGAAGTGGCTGGTGTCTCTTCCTGCTCCTTTCTTATCTTGTCTTTTAAAGCATCAAGCAGCTGTAAGTAAATCTGTAATTAATGGTAGACATTTCAAGATCAAGCATGGGAGCAGCTGCAATAACATCCTTCTCTAACATTTTCCATACACTGTCCCCTTTACACTTAACAGCATCTGCAAGGACCTCTATGAAATTGTTTGTTCTTTCTTTTTTTCTTTTTTCTTTTTTTTTTAGCATTTGATTCAGAGAATGTGAAAGGGTTGCCAGGAAAAAAATATCTTTTAAGAAACAATGTTTTCATGACCTCTGATATATGCAATGTTTTTAAAGGACATCAAAGAGAGGACGAATATCTGTAGAATATCTCAGAAAATGTCGAGCTAACAGTATACTTAAGTTATAAATATAGCTGAACAGTCATTTTTAAAGTAGAGACAAAAGAAATGTGACACTTTTGTTTTCTGCAAATGTTGGTGTTATTAAAGGGCACAGGCAAAGGCGCCTTGATGCCTTCTGTCACCTGAGGTCACATTCACTTCCAAAGAGAGCAACCATAAGGTGACAGAGCTTTGTTAATTGCACTGGAAAATAATTAAATGGATGAACTAATTCCCCAATATGTATGTGAGTCCAACTTAATTAAAGAAACAAACTCAAATCAACCTTCAGCAAGAAAAAAAGAAGAAGTGTGTACACCCAGTGTGACGCCTCTAAGCGTCCTGCAGGAGGTAGTTTTAACATCTTTAGTATGTTTATTGTCACTGTCACATATAGTATAGGAGGCAAGGACAACCTCAAAGGAGAGGCCAAAAGACGAGAGCACTTGACATTTCCCCCCTCTGAAGTAAAAAAAAACCTTAATTACACCATTTAAATAATTATTTACTGGATTTGTTTGTTCCATCTTCTCCCACCCTTCCTCCCCCACCTATATTTATTCATTTATTTTCTTCTCTTCTTCTTAGGGAGGTTTTCACCATATGGTTGCAGATCAAGTAATGTCAAACATTTTGCCCTTGCAAGTTTTTGCAATTTGCAGTTTTCAAACGTGAGACCTGTTGAAGGCACAAGTGATAATGGACGCGCTCTACCCCCTACCGCCTCTGTCCCACCATATCTTTCTTCAATTAATGCTACAGCGGGAGCTTCATGTAATAACACTTGCGCTTGTGGCCTGTCCACATGAAGGGGGGGATGTGGTATATAGGTGGTGTAGTAAGAGAGAGAAAGTAGGTAGGTTAAAAAAAACTAATTAAAATGCCACTGTTGTGCACTCATATGAGCGTTGCATGTTAGCTTGGATGCTTATATTGTGTTTTGATGCGGGCGAGAGCATGCAAAGCTTTGTCTATCATTATTGCTGTGAGCAATCAGGGTAATGCCAGCGGGACGGTGGACGCGTTGACAGCTGTAATTATGTATCTCCATGGTGATCACTTTTGGCCTGTCATGGAGGCCAGGCTGGCTCCTCCTCCTCTGGCATTTAATCAGATTGGGCTGTCACTTGTCAGGTGGACTGCGGCTGTTTGGGGCGTAGTGTGCATTTTGTGGGAGTGTGTTTGTTTTCGGAAGTGTGTGTGTGTATGTGTGGTATGTAAGTAGGGGGTCTCTCATCTGTCTCAACCCTGTGCCTAAAACTGGTGAAGAATGTTTAATTACATGCAGCGGAGCCCTTCTCTCTCTCTCTTTCTCGCTCTCCAACTCCGAGTCTGCACCCCCCAGCCTGCTCATTCCTCTTTCATCCTATGCATCCTCCGAAGGCCGGTTCGGTAGTAAGTTGTCTTTTATGAGGCTCACGCAGTGTGTCCTTTGCTTACTCTCATCTCTGAAAGAGCCAAGCAGAGGAGAGGCACCTCCTTTCACCTAACAAATGAAAGCATGGCTCTCTTCTTCCGGACCTAAGTATTTAGTTTAAGCAACATATACTTCTGCATTGGTTTAGCTACCTAAATGTTTGTCATTTAGTCACCCTCATGTTGATCTAAACCTGAACTACTTTTTCTTCAGTGGGTTGTAAAAGGTGAAATTATGAGGGCAGACACTTTAAGATTTCTTAGCTTCAATAATGAGAAAAATGCACTGTATAAGTATTATAAAAGTGGGCCATATGTGTTAATACTTCTGAGGTTATATAAAAGCTTTTATGGTATTCAGTTATTGAGTAAAACTCAATCGGATTCATGAACAAATTCAATTTTGTGCACTCATTCACTGAAAATGTCCAGCTCAAAAGAATTACATGTCATGAAGTCATCAACGTAATGTCATGTCTATTTTTTATTTATTTTTTTGCCAAGATTTGTATGTATTCAGAAGACTTGTAATACATATGTAATGTATGATATTTTTGATAATGGTCGTCTTTTTGATCCTTAAAAATCATTAATTGGATTTTTTTTTTTTTTTTTTTTTTTTTTTTCGAGTTCGAAAAAAAATTGTCGCAAAATGACGACGTTTTGTTAACAACGCCAGAATGTTAATCTTACGGTAAACTGAAAATGAAATGAATGCATGATTTTGATCATTGTAAATGATTCGTCATTTTATTTTCTCACCTTGCCATTTTTAATTAAAATACTGTATCTTAAGTTTTTCAATGAAATTTACTTTTCTCTGGAGATGTTTGCTAGACTTTACTAATCATGTAGGCCCCTTAAACCCCACACATCCACAATCAAATGTAGTCCCTGCTCTACATTCTTTTTTTCTCCTTTGGTAATTTGTTTCACTTGGATGAACTGTTGAAAAAAAAAAGATGTGTAATTATGAGAAAAAAGTTTAATATCAGGTGAAAAATGATCAACGGCTGTGAACTCAGCCTGCCAGTATTCTGAAAACACTAATTCAAAAGAATGCTTTGGGTTGATTTGCATACGGACATCACGGCACGTCCAACACATAACAAGGCGTGGGCTGAAGATGTGAGGAGAGACCCTCATAACCTTCCCAGTGCCCCCAACAGGAAGCAGACCTGTTTTTATTGCACCCCCGTGTCCTTTAATGTGTAAGATGAAAGCATTTGTATCAGTGGTGTTTTTCTTTGCTTTTTATGGCTTGCTAATTCATATTTTTGGGAAAAGGAAAACATAAACGCATTGTTGTAAGAGTGTTTTTGGATTCGATTCATTTATAGCCTCCTTATTTATGCACTTCCTGAAATCCCAAAAAAAGACTGTGGCCAACTGTGACTTTGGATCAATGATGAGCCTTGTTTTACTCTATTGTGCACATGCTAATATTTTTTACAGTGTATGACACTTCTGCATTATCACTTAATGCTGCACAAGAATTTTTTATTCTACAGTAACTGTGAGCTTTCTCTTTGGTAACAGCTTCTGACAAAGACCATATGTAGAGCTGGCTTTAACATTTACAGCCTGTCATCTATATCTCACAAACGTGTCTTTAGCATTTGGATTGCTGTTGCTGCTGTGTGACTGTTTATCTTGACTCCTTTGCCTCTGTCTTCCTCTTTGTTGCAGCATACAGGAGCAGCAAGTCCATGGGACTGCTAATGAGACTAGATCTTCGGTTTGTGGTGGTGCCGAGCCTGGCTTCTTTAATACTGTATCAAAGGCCCAATCAAAGGCATAATTTCCTCCAGCAGCCTGCCTCTGAGCATCACTGTGAGCCGTTCTTCTTTCTACAGTCTTTTTCTGGCCTTGTGAAAAATATAAGAAATTATGTGCTTTTTTATGTGTCTTTAAGAGTAATGTGGACCCCAGTTCTGTTGTTTTCATAGGCATTTTCTTTGTGTGCAATGGATGTATACACATACTAATGAATGAAATATAAAGTGAGTATGGACTTTTGCAGTATGGTGTGATTGCAGTGTTGCCTTGAGGTCTCAAAGGGATGCATCTTTCATGTACAGCTGAGAGACAACAATTCCCCCTCAGGGCTGAAGCCAGTTTTTGCAGAATCAGAAGTGATTCCTTAAATTTTTAGCCATTTAATCTGACCCTTGCTGCCAGGAGTACAATTCTTACTGTAATGGTTGTGTGCTCATGGCCATTTTTCTTAAAAGAGACACGGATATTCCTGGCACATGCTTCATGGAAACATGGCAGACATTTAGAAGGACAAGAAGATTTGATTTTGTCTTGCAATCAGAGAGAGGCAGTGAGTTCTATATTATACAGTACAAGAAAACTTTGATTCTTCTGTGTTTAGGTGTAGGTATGGATCACCCAGAAATGCTGTCATCATTTACTATTTCTCAACCACAGGGATGGATGACATTTTTAAAAGGTAGCTAAGTCATTATATTTTGGAACATCTGGCAGTGTGTATCTGCAGTCTTATAGCCAAAAACAGCTAGACTGACACCTTTATTGCTTAATGATAGCTGTAATTTGATCTGAGTTTTCTTAGTAATATGTTTGATCATTTTCCTCTTCCTGCCTTAATCACTGTTGTTCACTAATTACGTCTTACTAATAAGCAAAGGGTTGTGAAAATGAACTATATCTAGAATTGGTTCCTTGTAGTATTAGTCCTAATTTGTACATTGGTTTGTCTGAAGGGTTGTTGTTGAATCCCAGAGATAATG